>NC_086451.1:253143729-253441229 GCF_028390025.1 Pseudophryne corroboree | reverse complement strand
TGCTTATGTTGATTCTACTTATAACATTGCAGCAGGCTGCCGCGTGACATCAGGAGGTGTAGCCGGGAAAATGCTGAGATTGACTCCGAGAGATACTCGGGGGAGGTATACAGCTGTTTGGTGAGCCCTCTATTCAGTCACTCTCGGCGGATACACCTGGTAAGTCTACCTTCGTGAGTTAGCCTCCTTCACAACGGTTGGTGACGCATTCTTTTGTGGGATGCAGTCGTTTTAACCGGTTCGATACCGTTCTTTTTTCCTTTTCTGTGCAGACAGTGGAAGGTAAGAGTTCTGCAGCCTTGGTAGGTTCGCAGAAGTGGATGTCTTTTTCTGTTTCCAACACATCCACCACTTGTCGCTGAGTCTATCTGGCTAGTTCCCACTCTGATGAGCGCTAGTCTAATAATTTCAGTTAGTCCAGGAATGGACTAAGACTTGTGAGTTATGTATAGAATCAAAAGGGGGAGCATTCTGAGTTACGGTTGTTCCCCTTACTGTTTTTTCTAATGGATCTTGCCGTTCCCCCTCTGGTTGGGGGAGGTAGTACGCTACGTCTTACAGAGGTGCGTCAGGTTCAGGACATTGTCCGGTTGTCCCTGTATAAAGGTGCAAATCGTTGTTTCTCTCTGACTGTTCTTCGACACAGGGATTGGCTGTTGTTCCCACCGACACAGTTGTCGGAGGTGGGTTTCAGAGTAGATACTGCCCGGTTAATGTTCAGGGTTTTTTCCTGTGGAAAGAGGTCTGAGGATGCATAGTTGGATCAGCTTTGCTGGGACTATTCATCAATATGTTCTGTTACTAAGACAGATGGGTGCGGCCTACGAGGCCTGTTTTGGTGAGCACGTCTACTGCCAGAGTGGTTTTCAAGGGGCCAGTTGAAATTGTGGTCCGCGTTTCACCTGCACATGCACTGGAATATAATCCTAAAGGCCAGGACATCACTCCTGTGGTGTCTGCTCGGTTCTCTCCTTCTAGAGGGATGAAGGTTCGGGATCCAAGGTTAGATCCTGGTATCCGTGCATAAGGATCTCCGAGGCTGGGGAGCAGGCCTTGCAAGGGACGTATTTCCAGAGGTTAAGGTTAAGTTGGAAAGCTTGTTTGCAATAAGCTTTCTTGATTTAAAAGATATTTTCGACAAACGTATTCTTCGTGTTCGGCCCATGTTCGTTCTGCCAGACCACTTATCCGCAATGGCGTGAGTAAGCCGCTATGACGGAACAAGGAGCAAAGCGGCGATGGCAGAAGATGCACAGTTTTGCCTTGGGGCAAAAAGTCTGGTAGTATTCGTTCCGGTGGTTGGCGAAGGAGAAATAGATTTCCTCTGCTGACGCGATCTCCATCCGGGGAAAAATTCAGTCATCGTCGAGAAGTTTTCACAGACGTGACCACTTTTGTGGAGGGTCGCAATTGGTCATGTTGGTGTCTCGCTTCAACGAGAGGCCTCAGGGATATTGTTTCAGGTCAAGGGACACCCTCGTGACACCGTGGGTGTTTTTAGTCGGTCTATATGGCCTCTCCTATTTAATTTTTTCGGAAGGTGATAAACGTAAGAAGAACATAGGTTCAGGCGATCCTCTCGGATCTGATTTAGCCAAGGAGGTTTTGCTATTCAGTTTTTCATGATTTGCTCATGGGAGTTTCCTGCCCTCTTCCTTTACGTGAGGAACTGTTACACCTAGATCAGGGCGTGTATCAAGACTTACCGCGACTGCGTCTGACGGCGTGGCGGTTGAATGCCATATTCTAAGCCGGAAGGATGTTCTCAGTGAAGCAGTTTCCTCAATGTTTCAGGCTAGGACAGAAGTAACGGCAAAGCCTTTCCGCCGTGGTTGGCGTATTTCTGTGTCTTGGTGTGAATCCAGGATGGTTCCTACGGAACACTTTCTGCTAGGTCGTTCTTATCCATACTTTCAAGCCATTGTGGATGCAGGCCTACAGTTAGGCTCCATTTAAAAAAAAATAAAAATTATCTCGGAAAGTGGTCATGCTATTGGCTTTGGCGTCCGTAAGGTGGGTGTCGGACGTGGTGGGTTTGTCTCACAAGAGCCTTGTTTGATCTTCCAGGTAGACAGAGAGGACTTGTGAACTCGGATTGTAGTTCTACCAAAGAGTGGTTCTGGGTTTCGCAGAAAACAGTCTATTTTTGATGCCGGTGGTTCCTTCGGCATTAGCTGATTCAAAGTCTTTCGATGTTACCGGGGATTTGAATATTTAGGTAGCCAATTTGGCTCAGTTTGGAGAAATAGAGGCTCTGTTTCTCCGGTATGCTCCCAACAAGCTTGGGGCGACTGCAGTATGCTGTCTGTTACACGCTGAATCTGTGATACGATTTGGCATGTTGTTCGATGGTTGGATTGCCGTGACCGAAGTCGGTGGAAGCCCATTCTAATGGAAAGATGGGCTCTTCTTGGGCGGATGCCCGAGGAGTCTAGGAGGTTCAACTTTGCCGAGCGGATTATTGGTCGGGATCAAACCCTTTTGCTATGCTCTACGAGTTTGATACCATGATTGTTGGGAACCTTTTTGTTTGCTCATTCGGTGCTGCAGAGTCGTCCGCACTCTCCCGCCCGTTTTGGAGCTTTGGTATACATTCCATGGTCCTTTTGGAGTCCCCAGCATCCTCTAGGACGTATGAGAAAATAGGATTTTGGTACCTACCGGTAAATCCTTTTCTCTTAGTCCGTAGAGGATGCTGGGCACCCGTCCCAGTGCGTACGGTATCTGCAGTTAGTGTTTTTGGTCACACTCTGGTGGTGTGTCTTCTCTGTCAGGCGGTTGCTACCGTTTTTTTCATGCCATGGCATGCGGGGTCTTATTTTTGCTTATGTGGACACACGGTTTGTGGTGCATATTCTCTCAGCATATGGCTGTGTTTTGTTCATGCTGTGGGCTGGTATTCTACTGAATGCCGCGTTCTACGGTGTGTTTGAGGTGTGAGCTGGTAGGACACTCACCGTGTTTATAACAATAAATTCTTTCCTCGAAATGTCCATCTCTCCTGGGCACAGTTTTCTAACTGATGTCTGGAGGAGGGGCATAGAGGGAGGAGCCAGTTCACACCCAGTTTAAGTCTTTATAGTGTGCCCAGGCTCCTGCGGAGCCGTCTATACCCCATGGTCCTTTTGGAGTCCCCAGCATCCTCTACGGACTAAGAGAAAAGGATTTACCGGTAGGTACCAAAATCCTATTATTTGTCTCAAGATTCGATACTGCGTTAGTAATTTTGCTTTGTACCCAGAGCAAAGTCTGTGTGCAGAATACAGGATGATAAAAAGGTTTAGGATGATAAAAAGGTTTAGGATAATGGTTGACACCTGTAGCCAGTCAGAAACTAAATAACATATACCTTCATCAAAATAACTGTTTGGATCATATGTTGCAATGAAAAAGACTGGTATTTCAGGACGTTATGCAAGTGTGAGAGAGCCACAATGCACAATTTATGACGTGATACATACAAATTCAGCTTAGTACCTTCAGTCAAATATATTAAGGATGTAACAGATGATAAGGCTAAAGTGGAGCATAATTCATCCAAATGGACTGATATGTCTCGGCAAGGATCCTTGCTAATTCCTCGAGTTTGAGTAAGAAGGGTTATACCTTGATGTGTCTAATCTCATGAGACCTAATCACACATATTTGCAAACATGTATAGTGGTCACGCTGGAGCTCCCCGGAAGTGAACAAGCCCGGATAACGGGTGAAACGCATTTTCCTTAGGAGACCTCACTTACTGGATTTTACGCTGAGAGATACAACCATCTAGACATACCCACGGTTTGGCCACCTACCGGTAATTTGGTACCAGAACCGTGAGTTAGAGCTTCACTGCTCTGGGTCTGGGTAACTCCCAGTGTGACCACTATACATGTTTGCAAATATGTGTGATTATGTCTCATGAGATTAGTCACATCAAGGTATAAACCGTCTTTTCTCTTATGTCCTAGGGGATACTGGGAATCCAATTTAGTACCATGGGGTATAGACGGGTCCACTTGGAGCCATGGGCACTATAGAAGTTTGATAACGTGTGCTGGCTCCTCCCTCTATGCCCCTTCTACCAGACTCAGTTGAGAAAATGTGCCCTATGGAGCCGGTCACATCTCTGGAAACTCCTGAAGAGTTTTCTGTATTTATTTTAAGAGTTAGTTATTTTCAGGCAGGGCTGGATGGCACCTGCCTGCTTTGTGGGACTTAGGGAGGTGAACGGCCCAACCCCACTAAGTGTTAATGGTCCCGTTCCCCGCTGATAGGACGCTAGCTCCTGAGGGAACTATTCGCAAGCCCCGCCTCGGCAAGTGTACATTCCCGCAGCACGCCGCCACCCGTAACAGAGCCAAAAGAAAGAAGAGTGGTGAGTACTAAGCCGGCATCCCGGTTAGCGGGTCTCCGGCCATTATGGCGGCGTCAGGGTACAGAGACGCACGGCTTCTAACGGGGCGGACTGAGCCTCAAGACTTAGTACACAGTAGTGTACACACTACGCAGACTGGCATTACAGCTTAAAAGGGGGCTTACTCCATTTTATGCACTCAGACACAAAAGCCAGTATAAAGAAGAGCGGGAAGACTGCGCCATGGAAGGGGCAGGGCTTCACTATGAGTGGATCCAGCAGGGACGCGCAGCTCCTCCGGAGAGCCTCCAGCTTACCTCAGCGGTACCAGGGGGTCATAGCAGGGAGGAGCATTATACTTGGGTACCAAGTCCCTAATCTAGGTACTTAGTCTGCGACCCGGCTAAGCTTTGCTTTAGCGATAAGGGCACCATGCGCTGGTTCTATCCTTTCTCTGTCTCTCGGGAAGGGCTCTTTGTGGGTTAATTGTGCTTTCAGTTTTTTCCTGTGTGTGTGCTGTTACTACTGCAGTATGTCAGGCAAAGAGTGTGTATCATGCAAGGCACAGTCTTCCTCTTCTCCAGTGGGTTCACTAGTGTGTACTCTGTGTAGTATCCCTTCTCAGGTTAGTGGGGCAGAGCCAGCATGGCTGTGCTCTATTCGGGGGATGATTTCCACCACCTCTACTAAATTATCTCGTAATGCAAAGGAGACGCAATACTTAAGACAATCTATGCAAAAGGACTCAGTACCTAGACCAGCGTCTCAGTCCTCTACCATTTGTCCGCAAAAATGTACTTTGGCCCATATCCTGCATTCTGACTCTGATAATGAAGGGTCTGAAATGGAGGAAGGTGAGGTGGACATAGAGGTAGGGGAGGGTACTCTGTCGCAAGGTGTTGAGGCTCTCATAGACTCGATCAGGGAAGTCCTAAATATTCCTGTTAAGGTGACAGAAGTGTGTGAGGAATCTTTCTTTAATGTGAAGAAAAAATCCTCAGCCACTTTTCCTGTGTCAAAGGAACTAAATACCCTGTTGGAGGAACCGTGGGTTAATCCAGATAAGAAATTTCAAATTCCTAGACATTTATTATTATGTGTTCCAAAATGGGAAAATCCACTGATAGTGGATTAATCAGTCTCCAGGCTCTCACGTAAAATAGTGTTACCTGTTCCTGGTGCAGCCTCCCTGAAGGATGCAGCTGATGGCAAGATTGAGACTACACTCAAATCTTTGAATACAGCTGCTGGGGTGGCCAGAGACCCACTATAGCAGAGGTTCTCAAACTCAGTCCTCAGGGGGCCCACACAGTGCATGTTTTGCAGGTCTCCTCACAGAATCGCAAGTGAAATAATTAGCTCCACCTGTGGATCTTCTAAAATGTGTCGGTGAGTAATTAATACACCTGTGCACCTGCTGGGTTACCTGCAAAACATGCACTGTGTGGGCTCCCGAGGACCGAGTTTGAGAACCTCTGCACTATAGCATGTGGGTGGATTACGCGAGCTATTGCAAAATTGTATGGTAATTTAATTGAGGGGTTAGACACCTTATCTCAAGAGGAAATTGTTTTACTCCTGCAACACTTCCAAGATTCTGCGAACTTTATGGTGGAAGCCATTAAGGAAATAGGTTTGCTGAATGCACACACCACAACTATGGCAGTGTCGGCACGCAGGGGATTATGGCTACGTCCGTGGACTGCTGACACGGACTCCAATAAACGTGTGGAAGGCCTGCCTTTCACAGGTGAGGCCTTATTTGGCGACAAACTCGACAAGTGGATTTTGTGAGCTACTGTGGGTAAGTCCACATATCTACCTTTTGCAGTTCCGCCAGTTAGAAAAACCTACCCAGGACCCAGTTTACAGTCCTTTTGGACTGCAGTTTCAGGGCAAGACCAGAGGTTCCTCTACTGCTGCTAGAGGTAAACCACGCAAACCAGGGCTGCTGGTTCACAGGAACAGAGCTCTGGCTATGCCTCCTCAAAGCCTTCCGCATGACTGTGGACTGCGATGACTGGCAGGTGGGAGCCCGGCTAAAATTCTTCAGTCACATCTGGTCAAGATCTTGCCAGGATCTCTGGGACATAGACCTTATAGCCAGGGCTACAGGCTGGAGTTCCAGAATATCTCACCTCATAGATTCAGATTTACCAGTTTCACAAGAGGCAAGAATAATCTTACAAGACACCATTCAAAAACTGTTACAGACCCAGGTCATTGTTCCGGTTCCACCTCATCTACAAAACAAGGATACTATTCCAGCTGGTTTGTAGTACCGAAACCGGACAGTTCGGTAAGACCGATTCTGAACCTCAAGTCATTGAACCCATACTTAAGAGTGTTCAAGTTCAAGATGGAGTCTCTGAGAGCGGTGATCTCAGGTCTGGAAGAGGGGGAATTCCTAGTGTCTCTGGATATCAAGGATGCGTACCTTCACATTCCGATCTGGCCACTTCATCAGGCTTATTGATGGTTTGCACTGCAGGACTGCCATTACCAGTTCCAGGCCCGGCCATTTGGTCTCTCTACAGCACCGAGGGTGTTCACCAAGGTAATGGCAGAGATGATGTTACTGCTCCGCAATCAAGGAGTGAATGTAATTCCTTACCTGGACGATCTTCTGATAAAGGCTGCGTCCAGGGAGCAGTTGTTGAACATTGGTCTCGCAACCAGATTACTCCTGGATGGATTCTGAACCTACCAAAATCTCACCTGGAACCGACACATAGGCTTCCTTTCCTGGGAATGATACTGGACACCGAGTCTCAGAGAGTGTTCCTTCCCTTGAAAAAGGCAATGGTAATCCAGTCAATGGTTCGGGCTGTCTTGAAGCCGACCCGAATCTCGGTACATCTGTGCATCCGCCTTCTGGGGAAAATGGTGGCTTCTTATGAAGCAATTTAGTAAGGAAGGTTTCATGCGAGGTCTTTCCAGCTGGATCTGTTGGACAAATGGCCCGGATCGCATCTTCACATGCTTCAGAGGATTCGTCTGTCGCCAAAAGCCAGGATCTCCCTCCTGTGGTGGCTACAAACTTTATCACCTAGTCGAGGGTTGGAGGATTGGGATTCAGAATTGGATTCTTCTAACTACAAACGCAAGCCTCAGAGGTTGGGGAGCAGTCATCCAGGGGGTGCAGTTTCAAGGAAGTTGGTCAAGTCAGGAAATCGTTCTTCTAATAAACATCTGGAACTCAGGCCTATCTGCAATGCCCTTCTGCAGGTCTCCTCTCTTCAGAATCATGGCATTCACGTTCAGTCGGACAATGTGACGGCATAGTCGTACATAAACCGTCAGGGCGGAACCAAAAGCAGAACCGCAATGTCAGGTGTCAAAATTTTTTCTCTGGGCGGAAAAACACTCTGTGGCGTTGTCAGCGATCTTAATTCTTGGAGTAGACAACTGGGAAGCAGATTTCCTCAGCAGACACGACCTGCAACCCGGGGAAAAGGGGCTTCCACCCGGAGGTGTTCCTGTGGTTGACACGTCGGTGGGGATATCCACAAATCGAAATGATGGCCTCTCGACTCAACAAGAAGCTCAAGCGGTATTGTTCCAGGTCGAGGGACCCGCAAGTTGTAGCGGTCGATGCTTTGACTACTCCGTGGGTGTACTTTCCTCCCATTCCTATGATCCCAAGAAATCTCAAAAGAATAAAAAGGGAAAGAGGTCAAGCAATACTCATTGCTCTGGACTGGCCGCGAAGGGCCTGGTATGCGGATCTTCTCGAGATGCTAATAGAAGATCCGTGGCCTCTGCCTCTTCAAGAGGATCTCCTGCAACAGGGCCCATTCATTTATCAAGACTTAACACGGCTACATTTGATGGCATGGAAGTTGAACGGCTGATTCTAGCCAGGAGAGGGATTCCTGACAAGGTCATCTCGACTATGATCAAGGCCAGGAAAGGGGGTAACGTCAAAACATTACCATCGTATGAAGTATGTCTCTTGGTGTGAGAGCAGACAATATTCTACGGTGGAATTTCATCTGGGACGTTTCCTGCTTTTTCTGCAGTCGAGAGTTGATGTAGACCTACGTCTAGGCTCCATAAAAGTTCAGATTTTGGCCTTGTCTATTTACTGTCTGTAACAATTGGCTTCTCTCCCTGAGGTCCAGACGTTCTTGAAGGGTGTTCTTCATATCCAACCTCCCTTTGTGCCTCTCACAGCACCTTGAGATCTCAATTTAATTCTGCAATTCCTCCAGTCGGATTGGTTTGAACCATTACAGGAGATAGATGTAGTGTATCTTACGTGGAAGACCGTCACGCTGTGAACCTTCGCTTCGGCAAGGCGCGTGTCGGAACTGGGGACGTTGTCTCACAAGAGCCCCTACTTGATTTTACATGAGGACAGAGCTGAACTCAGGACTTCCTTCCTAAGGTGGTGTCAGCGTTTCACATCAACCAGCCAATTGTGATTCCAGTTGTTACTGACACCTCTGCTACTTCAAAGTCTTTGGATGTTGTAAGGGCCTTGAAGGTATATGTAAAGCGAACTGCTCGTCACAGGAAATCGGACTCTGTTCATTCTTTATGATGCCAATAAAATTGGGTGTCCTGCTTCAAAGCAGTCAATTGCACGCTGGATCAGGCTAGCTATCCAGCATGCTTAGTCCACGGCAGGTTTGCCGATTCCGAAATCTGTACAGGCCAACTCTACTAGGTCGGTGGGTTCCTCTTGGGTGGCTGCCTGGGGTGTGTCGGCATTACAGCTCTGCCGAGCAGCAACTTGGTCGGGTTCGAACACGTTTGCCAAGTTTTACAAGTTCGATGCCTTGGCGTCTGAGGAACTTCAGTTTGGTCAATCTGTTCTGCAGGAACCTCGGCACTCTCCCACCCGATTTGGGAGCTTTGGTACTTTCCCATGGTACTAAATTGGATTTCCAGTATCCCCTAGGATGTAAGAGAAAATAGGATTTTAATTGCCTACCGGTAAATCCTTTTCTCGTAGTCTGTAGGGGATACTGGGCGCCTGCCCAGTGCTTCGTTCTTTTTGCACGGTTACTTGTTTAAGTACCGTTGTTTGATTCAGCTGTTGCTGTCCGTTTTCAAGTTTGGTTAGCACGGCTTTCCTCTTGTTCTGGTTGTGCTGGTTCGAAACCTCACCACTTATCTATTTCCTTCTCTCAAAGTATGTCCATTTCCTAGACTGAGTCTGGTAGGAGGAGCATAGAGGGAGGAGCCAGCACATGTTATCAAACTTTTATAGTGCCCATGGCTCCAAGTGGACTCGTCTATACCCCATGGTACTAAATTGGATTCCCAGTATCACCTACGGACTACAAGAAAAGGATTTACCGGTAGGTAATTAAAATCCTATTTTTTTTTTCTTCTCCATCTTTCTTCTACTTCTTGGTCCTCTTTTCCTACTCTTCTCTCTGATCTCTTCCAGAATCCCATTTAATATACATATCTACTTGTTTTATACTCTGGTGGAGACTCATTAGTGTGTCTGAACTATCAGCCATTTTCTCCTACTACCCTACCTCAATGCACATGCCCAACCTCGTCTGATCTTGGAAGCCAAACGGTGGTGGGCTGGGTCAGTACCTGGAAGGGAGACCCCCAGGGAATACCCAGGGTTGTAGGAAGGTACCGATAAACCATTCTGACTTAAACACTAACATCAGGATCACTGCGCTCATTTTCTTTTTTCTGAACTAAAACGCAATTCTATCTATATATACTGCATGAAACAATGATCTACAAACATGGTGGACAATTGTGACATACCTGTGTTCAGTTTCGCATGACTGGCAATTAGCATTGTTTTGAGATCAGTGAGTGGGTCTTCCCTCACACTAATTGACCCATTTGGGTCTTATTAATACAAATTTATTTTGTATTAATCCAAGGCAGACGGAAGTAGTATTATCGATATCTACTTTTTCTGTGTTTTTTAGAGCTTTTTAATTTAATTTAATGTTAACTTTTATTGATTCTTCACGTAAAATAAAGTTAAGTTTTAATTTTACCACATACCAATATTCTTGACTATTATAACAAAGAGTGCGCCCAAACCGTTTTTTGTCCTAAAACCAAGACACATCAAAGGCCACAGACTCTGCAAGGCTTTTCCTTTCCAGTTTGTAATTCCTTGTGTTGGTCTGTCTTGCACTTCTCCTGCAGGCACTGGAAATACTGTCATTGAAGCTGTAAAAGTTCTGATAGAACACGGGGTTCAACCATCCTGCATCATACTGCTCAGTCTCTTCTCTACCCCACATGGTGAGTACTCTCTGTTCAATATGTACATGAGTTAATGCCGTATAATATATCTAAATTCAAAAGGGAACGAATTGTTATGGGCATCATCTAGAGTTTAAAGCAAATCCAAATCTTGCATGTAACATACATATATTGGGCAGGCTTATTCTCACACTGGGATTTAGAGTTGAGCTAGGAAGTGCTCTCTTCCAAATTCTAAATCTATCCGCATTTATTAAATCTCCCTATCGCCACCTACTGGCATCGCATGATTGTGCTAATGTGGAAAACTGCACCTTCTAGATGGGTAAATTGTGACCTATAATCTCCCCTGAAGCTCTTTACAGCACACATCACATAGGACTGTTCAGTTCCCCTCTCGTGAGAACATTTACATTGTGGAAATGATTACAAATTTCTGTATTATGAAACAAAAGTAATATGCCCATGCTCTGTTTTACTGCCTCACAACACTGAGGTCATAGGTTAGATTCCTGACACAGCCCTAACAATTGAGTTTGTACTTTCTCCCTGCACTAGTGTGGGTTTCCTCATGTACTCTGGTTTCCTCCCACTTTCCAAAAATATATTGGCAGGTTAATTGGCTCCTGACAAAAATGAACCTTAGTGTGTAAATGTGCATGTACATGAATACTAGATGGGCCAAGTGGTTCTTATCTGCTGTCAAATTCTATGTTTCTGTGTTGCAGTAGTACCAGCTATGTGGCAGTATTAATGCCATATATGTATATCAAACTGTAAGACTTCTGCTATCAGCGCTAACTATCTACTGCAGATCTGTGGGTCTAGAAAATAGGGGACTTGCAGAGAATCTGGGTTCCTTGGTGATGGACTGCAAGATTAAATGTTTTGGTCAGAATCCCCATGCTTTTATTTGCCCGTAGCAAAAGTCTTGCCCGAGTAATCATACTGTATATAAATGTTGAGGCACTTTGGGCAGCTCATAGAAGGTGTTGCATTGTGCTCTTTTGCAGTGGATGTATTACAACAGAACAGCGAGTCTCTTGACTGTTGAATTACTTTTGTATGAACTTATTACCTGCATAATGTGTTAGTATTTATGGTGAGGCAGGGTGAAGACAAATGCTGTATGTGGATTTGATCTGATTCATACAGTATCTTTAACATCTTAATATGGTACAAATGTGACCTAACCTGGGTACAGTCTAGACTGTATGTCGCCCAATCTCACGGATCAGAACGGGGACATCGCTAGTGTGTACCCATGATATGCACGCTCCCGTGGGTCGCTGGCGACATCCCACGTCGGCCCTGTAGCAGGTCTGACGGGGGTGCTGTCGCTAGCGATGGCATGCAGAATGTCTCTGATATATATCTATAGGGTACAATCTAATTATGTTTACAACATTGTTGTATTTTTCGTGTAAATAATAGCTGCATAAACGAACAGTGAGTTCTGGTGTCATAACCGTGATAATTTTAGAAAACCTGCTTAAGAGCTTCTGGATTTTACATGGGCAGAGAACTCTCTACTAATAAAAAAATAAATTAATAATAAAATAAATTAATTGCATACCGGTAAATCCTTTTCTCGTAGTCCATAGGGGATACTGGGAATCCATTTAGTATCATGGAGTATAGATGGGTCCACTAGGAGCCATGGGCACTATAGAAGTTTGATTGTGTGTGCTGGCTCCTCCTTCTATGCCCCTCCTACTAGACTCAGTCTAGGAAACGGTGCCCGAGGAGACGGACATACTTTGAGAGAAGGATATAGAAAACGAAAGTGGTGAGAATTCGAACCAGCACAACCAGAACAAGAGGAAAGACATGCTAACCAAACATGCAAACATGGACAGCAACGGCTGAACCAAACAACATTACTTAATCAATTAACAGAGCAGGAAGAACGAAGCACTGGGCGGCCGCTCAGTATCCCCTACGGACTACGAGAAAAGGATTTACCGGTAGGTAATTAAAATCCTATTTTCTCTTACATCTTAGGGGATACTGGGAATCCATTTAGTACCACGGGGAAGTACCAAAGCTCCCAAACAGGGTGGGAGAGTGCTGAGGTTCCTGTTGAACTGATTGACCAAACAGAAGGTCCTCAGAGGCCAAGGTATCGAACTTGTAAAACTTAGCAAACGTGTTTGAACCCAACCAAGTAGCTGATCGGCAGAGCTGTAATGCCGAGACACCCCGGGCAGCCGCCCAAGAGGAACCCACGACCTAGTAGAGTGGGCCTGTACAGATTTTGGAATTGGCAAGCCTGCCATGGAATAAGCATGCTTGATAGTGAGCCTGATCCAGCGTGCAATTGACTGCTTTGAAGCAGGATACCCAATTTTATTGGGATCATAAAGAACGAACAGTGAGTCTGATCTCCTATGACGAGCTGTTCTCTTCACATAGACCTTCAAAGCCCTTACGACATCCAAAGACTTTGAAGTAGCAGAGGCGTCCGTAACAGCCGGAACCACAATAGGTTGGTTGATGTGAAACGCAGACACCACCTTAAGAAGAAATTGCTGACGAGTCCTGAGTTCAGCTCTGTCCTCATGAAAAATTAAGTAGGGGCTCTTGTGAGACAACGCCCCCAGCTCCGACACACGTCTTGCTAAAGCCAAGGCCAACAATGCGATGGTCTTCCACGTAAGGTATTTAATGTCAACCTCCTGCAACGGTTCAAACCAGTCTAATTGAAGGATCTGCAATACCAAATTGAGATCCCAGGGTGCCGTAGGAGGCACAAAGGGAGGGTGTAAGTGCAGAACACCTTTTAAGAATGTCTGGATCTCAGGGAGAGAAGCCAATTGTTTCTGAAAGAAAATAGACAAGGCCGAAATCTGAACTTTAATGGAGCCTAGGCGTAGGCCCACATTGACTCTCGACTGCAGGAAACGTCCAAGATGAAATTCCACCGCAGAATATTGTCTGCTCTCATGCCAAGAGACATACTTCTTCCAGATACGATGATAGTGTTTCTGGCTTGGATCATAGTCGAGATGACCTTGTCAGGAATCCCTCTCCTGGCTAGAATCAGCCGTTCAACTTCAATGCCGTTAAACGTAGCCGTGGTAAGTCTTGATAGACAAACGGATCCTGCCGCAGAAGATCCTCTCGAAGAGGCAGAGGCCATGGATCTTCGATCAGCATCTCGAGAAGATCTGCATACCAGGCCCTTCTGGAGCAATGAGGATTGCTTGAATTCTTACCCTTTTTAGAATTCTTGGGATCAGAGGAATGGGAGGAAACAAGTACACCAGCTGGTGAATCCACGGAGTTGTCAGGGCGTCTACCGCTACTGCCTGTGGGTCCCTCGACCTGGAACAATTACCGCTTGAGCTTCTTGTTGAGTCGAGAGGCCATCATGTCGATTTGTGTATACCTCCACCGACGTGTTAACTACCGGAACACCTCCGGGTGGAGGCCCCATTCTCCCGGGTGCAGATCGTGTCTGCTGAGGAAGTCTGCTTCCCAGTTGTCTACTCCCGGAATGAAAATCGACGACAACGCCACAGCTTGTTTTTCCGCCCAGAGGAGAATTGACACCTCTGACATTGTGGCTCTGCTTTTCGTTCCGCCCTGTCGGTTTATGTACGTTACCGCCGTCAAATTGTCCGACTGGACCTGAATGGCCTGATTCTGAAGAAGAGGAGGCCTGCAGAAGGGCGTTGTAGATAGCCCTGAGTTCCAGGATGTTTATTGGAAGGACAACTTCCTGACTTGACCATCTTGCTTGAAACTGCACCCCCTGGGTGACTGCTCCCCAACCTCTGAGGCTTGCGTCTGTGGTTAGCAGAATCCAATTCTGAATCCCGAACCTCCGACCCTCGACTACGTGAGAAGTTTGTAGCCACCACAGGAGGGAGATCCTGGCTTTTGGTGACAGACGAATCCTCTGGCGCATATGAAGATGCGATCCGGACCATTTGTCCAACAAATCCATCTGGAAGGGCCTCGCATGAAACCTGTACTGAATTGCTTCGTAAGAAGCTACCATTTTCCCCAGAAGGCATATGCAGAGATGAACTGAGATTTGGGTTGGCTTCAAGACGGCTCGAACCATCGACTGGATTACCGTTGCCTTTTCCAAGGGAAGGAATACTTTCTGAGACTGTGTCCAGTATCATTCCCAGGAACTCAAGCCTCTCCATTGTTTCTAGGTGAGATTTTGGCAGGTTCAGAATCCACCCATGATCCAGGAGTAGTCTGGTTGAGAGGGCAATGTTCTCCAACAGCTGTTCCCTGGACGGTGCCTTTATCAGAAGATCGTCCAAGTACGGAACTATGTTCACTCCAGGTCTGCGGAGCAACATTATCATCTCTGCCATCACTTTGGTGAACACCCTCGGTGCCGTGGAGAGACCAAATGGCAGGGCCTGAAACTGGTAGTGGCAGTCCTGCAGTGCAAACCGTAGCTAAGCCCGATGACGCAGCCAGATCGGAATAGTGAAGGTACGCATCCTTGACATCCAGAGACGCTAGGAATTCCCCCTCCTCCAGACCTGAGATTACCGCTCTCAACGACTCCATCTTGAATCTGAACACTCGTTAAGTACGGGTTCAATGACTTGAGGTTCAGAATCTGTCTTACCGAACCGTCCAGTTTCGGTACCACAAACAAGCTGGAATAGTAACCCTTGTTGTGTAGATGAGGTGGAACTGGAATAAGGTATCCGGTCAGATGGTCGACACTCATTAGGTTGACGACTATTGGTCGACATTGACATGGTCGACATGGACTAATGATCGGCACATGAAAGGTCAACACATGAAAAGGTCGACATGAGTTTTTCACGATCCACGTGGACTACTATTGGGAACGGTAACTTTGCCCGAAGCTCGAGCCATGCGAGGGGACACGGTACACTAATTGGGGTTCCCCGTCACTTTATGCAGAAAACAACACAAAAATGGTTAAAAAAAAACTCATGTCGACCTTTTCATGTGTCGACCATTAGTCCATGTTGACCATGTCAATGTTGACAAATAGTGGTTGACCTAATGAGTGTCGACCTTAACATTGTCGACTATTCATACCGGAACCCTGGAATAATGACTTGGGTCTGTAACCGTTTTTCAATGGTGTCGTGTAAGTTTACGCTCGTCTCTTGTGAAACTGGTAAGCCTGATTTGAAGAATCTGTGAGGTTGGAGCTCCTGGAACTCCAGTCTGTAGCCCTGGGATATAAGGTCTATGACCCAGGGATACTGGCACGATACGGTCCAGATGTGACTTAAGAATTTTAGCTGAGCTCCCACCCTCATGTCTTCCAGGCATTGCGGTCCACTGTCATGCGAAAGGTTTTGAGGAAGCAGAGCCTGAGCCCTGTTCCTGTGAACCAGCAGTCGCTGGTTTGCGTAGTTCTCTAGTCCCTCTGACGGCGGCAGAAGATCCTCTGGCCTTGCCCCTAAACTTGGCAGTCCGAAAGGACTGTAGATTAGGTCCTGAGTAGGCCTTCCTAACTGGCAGAGCTGCAGAAGGTAGGTATGTGGACTTACCCGCAGTAACTCTGGAGATCCATTTGCGAGTTCATCTCCAAATAAGGCCTCTCCTGTGAAATGTAGGCCTTCCACTCCTTTCCTGGAGTCCGCGTCAGCAGTCCACTGACGTAGCCATAATCCCCTGCGTGCGAACACTGCCATAGCTGTAGTGCGTGCATTAACCAAACCGGTTTCCTTAATGGCTTCCACCATAATGTTCGCAGAGTCTTGTATACATTGCAGGAGCAAAATTAATTTCCTCTTGAGGTAAGGTGTCTAACCCCTCAAATTACCTGACCATTTAGCAATGGCTCTTGTAATCCACCCACATGCTATAGTGGGTCTTTGGGCCACCCCTGCAGCAGTATACAAAGAGTTCAGTGTAGTCTTAATCTTGCGATCAGCCGCGTCTTTTAGGAAGGCTGCACCAGGCACAAGTAGTACAATTTTACGGGAGAGCCTGGAGACTGACGCATCCACTATCGGTAGACTTTTCCACTTTTTCCTGTCCTCAGGAGGAAAAGGAAAAGATGATAACAACCGCCTAGGAATTTGAAATTTCTTATCTGGATTAACCCACTGTTCTTCAAACAGGGTATTTAGTTCCTTTGACACAGGAAAAGTGGCTGAGGATTTTTTCTTAATATTAAAGTAACTTGCCTCACTCTCCTCTGTCACCTTATCAGGGATATTTAGAGTTTCTCTGATAGCATCTATGAGAGCCTCTACACCCTGTGACAGAGTACCCTCCCCTACCTGTGTCCACCTCTCCTTCCTCCATTTCTGACCCTTCATTATCAGAGTCAGAATGCAGTATATGGGCCAAAGTACGTTTTTGCATACAAATGGTAGAGGACTGAGACGCTGGTCTGGGTACTGAGTTCTTTTTCATAAACTCATCCGTAGACTGCTTTAAGTTTTGCGTCTCTTTCCAAATCATTCCCCTAATGGAGTCCAGCCATGCTGGTTCTACCCCACTAGCCTGAGAAGGTATACTACACTGAGTACACACTAGTGAACCCCCTGGAGAAAAGAAAAACTGTGCCTTGCATGAAACGCGCACTCTTCCTGACATACTGCAGTAGTGACCACACACACACAGGAAAAGGTTAAATGCACAATTAACCCACAAAGAGCCATTCCAGAGAGAGAGTGTATTGGACCAGCATACGGCGCCCTTATCGCTAATGCCAAGCTTAGCTGCGTTGCAGACTAAGGGGTATATTCAATTAGGGTCGGATCCATTCCGACATGCATTTGTCGGAATGGATCCGACAACCCCTATTCAATCTCATCTCAATTTGACTTTTAAAAAGTCGAATTGAGATGACGGACCCAGAGGAGTAGGGGGGGGAAGCCACGGGGGCAGACGGAGGAGATCAGCACTGCAGTAGCGCTGCAGGAGGATGGCACACAGCCGCCCGACCTCACGGCAGTGTCCACCCAGCTCCAACAAGCGTGACCTCACTTGCTGGAGCCGGGTGGACGCTGCCGTGAGCAGCGCGGCTGTGAGACATCCTGCTGTCGGACTGAGATGGTCGAAAAGGGGGCCAAAACCTGTCTGTTTTGGCCCCGTTTTCGACACAAGCACGTGGATCGGCAGCTATTCCGCCGATCCACGTTCTTTTCGACAAGTCGAATTCCTCGACTTGTCGAATATATTGAATAGGTTGGAACTGCTTCCGATCTAAAAAAAAAAAAATCGAAAACTGCCTCTTTTCGACAGACGGCAGCTTTCGACGTCAATTGAATATACCCCTAAGTACCTACATTAGGGACTTAGTACACTAGAAATCGCTTTCCCCCTGCTATAACCCCCTGGTACCGCTGAGGTTAACTGGAGGCTTTCCGGAGGAGCTGCGCGTCCCTGTCAGTCAGCGTCTGTGTCAGCTGCAGTAGGGAAAATGGTGCTTGTGAGCTGCTGGATCCGCTCATAGTGAAGCCCCGCCCCTTCAATGGTGCGCTGTCTTCCCGCTTTTCTTTATACTGGCTTTATGTCTGTGTGCATAAAATGGAGTAAGCCCCCTTTTATGACTGTAGTGCCAGTCTGGGTACTGTGTACACTATATAGTGTAATTAGTCAGGAGACTCAGTCCGCCCCGCTTAGAAGCAGTGCATCTCTGTACCCTCATGCCGCCATAATGGCCGGCGCCCCACTAACCGGGACACCGGCTTACTACTCACCACTCTTCATTCTTCTGTCTCTGTTAGGGTTCGCCGTGGTGGGGCTTGCTAATAGTCCCTTTAGGAGCTAGCGTCCTGTCAGTGGGGAACGGGACCATTAACCCTTAGTGGGCTTGCCCCTACGTCTTTTGTCCCCCGTATTTTTTGCACCAGGACCAGGCGCAGAGCCCGGTGCTGGTTGTTAAAATACGGGGGAACCCCTGTCATTTTTCCCCCCCGTATTTTTACAACCAGGACCGGCTCAAAGAGCCCGAGGCTGGTTATGCTTAGGAGCGGGGACCCCGTGCATTTTTTTTCAGGATTTTTACGTTCAACACCCCTTCCAAATGAAAAACATGCACTGATCTCTCCATATTTTTGTAGTCCGTAAAAAAAAATATATATTTTAAAAAATCTATTAAATAATACTTGTGGCTCATAAATAGACAAACCAAGTAGATAATCCCTTCAAATATAAATAGATATGCTATTAGCAATCAAAAAAGCACCAAAAGAATAACGTTTTTAAAAAAAATTATTAGATCACGACAGAAAAATGAGGCTGAATGAAATTGACGAAATGACTGTCGAAAAGCACTGTTGTCGAATCGACATTCTTCAATTGAATATATTTTTGTCGAAAAGCCGCATTTTTAACATTGCAGACATGTCGAATTGAAAAAATGTCGAATTGAAAAAATGTCGAAAATGAAACGGCAGGTTTTTTGTCAAAGTACTGTATTGAATTGTCGAATACAATTCAACAGGTTTTTTTGTGTCGAAAATGCCCAGTTTTTCGACAATTGCGGCAATTCGACCGCAATTGAATATACCCCTTGTGATGTTCTGAATGTAGCAGCTTTGTTCCCTAAAAGAAAGAGAGAAACCCCCTACTGTCTGACTTGTCTTACATGAACAATGACTGAGCAGCACTGAAACACAATGGGGCAGATATATATTAAGCCTTGAGAAGTGATAAAGAAGTGATAAGTGGAAGGTGATAACGCACCAGCCAATCATTACAGGTTTAAAAAAATGACAGGGGCTGAATGGGTGGTAGATTATCACCTTCCACTTATCACTGCTTTAACTGCTTCATCACTTCTCCAGGCTTGAGCAGAGCATGTAGATTACAGTGGTGCACCTTTCCCTGTGGAAATAAAAAATCAAAAGAACCCTGTGATTCCCAATAACAACCAACCCTGTACCCAGTCTTCAATTTATGGTGTAATAGCTACTGATGCAGAAACACAGGAAAGGGACAGTCCTCTCTTGGTTGGGCCACTATTTTAAAATATTCCTATGTATGTGTAAAATAAGAAACTAAATAGAATGCCCACATCAAAAGCAAATTTATATATATATATATATATATATATATATATAGTGAACACAGGGTGGTGCGGCACTCCAATGATTCGTAACGCCAGAAGTTTAAAGTGCTATATGTGTGTGTGTGTGTGTGTATATATATATATATATATATATATATATATATATATATATATATATATATATATATATATATATATATATATATATATATAGGTGCGGAGGTCAGCGGCACTCAGCAGACGGGATAAAGCAGTGAAAATTCTTTATTGGACGTCAATAAAGAATTTTCACTGCTTTATCCCGTCTGCTGAGTGCCGCTGACCTCTGCACCTATTTGGATCTTGCCATAGATCACAGAGGGCACCGCAGCAAGTATTACGCTACATACCCTTTTGAGTGCCGAACCTAACCGATATATATATATATATATATATATATATATATATATATATATATATATATATATATATATCCACAGAAGAAGCCGCTTCTCACTTTCATTTGTATTGAATGCTGGTGCTCGGTCAGTGTAATAATATAGAAAAGTTCCAAGAATAACCACCAGAGGGCAGTTGGCCCTCTTCCGAATGACTGTATACTGGTGACACTGGATGTCACCAGTTTGTACACGTGTATCAATCATCTTGAGGGTGTTGAAGCAACCAGGAAAGCGATCGCCTCCAGTCCACAATATGAGGGTCCACCAAGTGAATATTTGTTGCTTTTGCTTGATTTTATTTTGCACAAAAATTATTTTTTGTTTGAAAATTCTTTTTATTTACAACTACAGGGCACAGCGATGGGGTCCAACGTGGCCCCATCGTATGCCAATTTGTTTATGTTTCAATACGAAAAACAACACATTATGGCAAACGCAGATTTTTCATCATTTATTAAATTTTATGTTCGTTACATAGATGACCTTTTCATGCTGTGGACTGGGGGCGAGACTAAGTTACAACCATTTATTGCTAGATTGAATCTAATACCAGGATCCATTAGGCTCACATGCGTTTATGATTTTGTTTCTATTAATTTTTTGGACGTTACCATTAAGTTGGTTAACGGATCTATCACCACTGAGGTGTTTAGAAAACCTACAGATAAAAATTCTCTTTTGTTGGCAACCAGTTTTCATCCGCGGCCATTAAAGAAAGGCCTACCTTTTTCACAACTTTTACGTGTAATGCGAATCACTTCAGATGACACACTAATACCAGGTGCTTTGGCGGAGATGGGCAAGAAATTCACTGAGAGAGGTTATGATCCAACAGAGATACAAGAAGCGATTACTAAATGTCTACAGATGGAACGGACAGACGTGCCAAGAACCAAGAATAAAGACACTGAGATTGGACGACTAGTCTTTTCCAGTACATACTCCGTTGCCTCTGGTGTCATGAGACGTGCGATCTCCAAACATTGGCACATTCTACAGGCAGATCCGAC
Organism: Pseudophryne corroboree; assembly: GCF_028390025.1. Lineage (NCBI taxonomy): Eukaryota > Metazoa > Chordata > Amphibia > Anura > Myobatrachidae > Pseudophryne > Pseudophryne corroboree. The sequence continues at coordinate 253,420,256 of NC_086451.1, read as the reverse complement.
TATGGGGAGATTCTGTGGCAGTCTACCGTTATTCAGCTATAAACGCAGCTCAAATCTCAAGGATCAGATTACCTATTCTGACATAGTGCCGATGTCACAACATGGTAAGGGTTGGTTACAATTAAGACCAGGGGCGCACAAATGTGGCTCCTGTGTTAACTGCAAGCATATGCACACTGGTAGCACCTTTATACATCCAACCAGGGGCGATGTTTTTCGATTGAAACATCGTATGACGTGCGAGACAAGATATGTCGTTTATGTAATCCAATGCCCCTGTAACAAATTATATGTTGGAAAGACTATCAGAATGCTCAAAGAACGCATGGCCTTACATCGGTCATCAATTAAAAAAGCGTTCTTCAAAGTCGAGAACTCAACACCACCAGTTGCAAAGCACTTTGTGTACCATGGACACCATATTAAAGATCTATTATTCATGCCCATCGACCACATACCTCCACTTAAGAGGGGTGGCGACCGCCACAAGTTGCTTTTACAGCGAGAATGTCGTTGGATTCGACGCTTGGATTCCCTCTCGCCTGCTGGGCTCAATGAAGATTTTTCATTTGTACCTTTTTTGTAATCTTTATCATTTTTCACATTTATTTTTATTTATTTTTTGTATTTTTCATTTTTTCATTTTTTATACATTGACGCATGTGGGCCTAATGTTTTTGCATCTGGATCCATTGTCTGATTATGATATACCTTTGTTATTGTTTATGTATTTTTTATATATATATTTAGAATAAGTCTCACATAATGATATTGGCCATTAGGTCCATACTATTGGCCTTAATGTGGAGCATTGTATTTATTACATCAGGAAAACGTAATAGCTGCCATTATGGTTAGCACTAATTCCAACATTAATCTATCAATCAACAGTTAGGCTTATGAATGACTATTTATTGGCTCCATTTGCATATTATATTTATTATTATATATCATTTGATTTATTATTATTCATACATTTATTTTTATTTAGATTATTGTCTTTTCTGATGGGTGCCTGTGCGCCTCTATCTTGTCCCCGGAAACAGGTATGGTGCTCTGTTAGTTCCGGATGATTCTGAAGTCCGGACACATTGAGCACATCCTGCGGGTTGCCACGTATGGCGCACTGAATATGATGCGCAACACTGGGCGACCTGGAACACGTGGACGCGGCCTCGGTGACCTTGCTCGCCGATCATGGGAGGTTATGGTCCGGCTCCGCCATGTGTTTACACATGGTGTGTAGCGGACAAATCCTTCCCTGGACGACACGTCCTGTCAGCGTCGTGAAGATGGCGCTCAGATGTGACGTGGTTAGCGTCCACGTGGGACCGGGAAAAGGTGAGATGGCTCACAGGTAAGTACATCGCACACTATAAAGAGCACTTGCTAGTCAAGCTCATGAGGCACATGTCACTTTAGAAACTGACACTGCGGTGTGCAGTGTTCAGCACTATGACACCTTATTCATTCCTATGAAGAAGATAGTCGAAACAGCTGTCGGAATGTTAAGTATCAATTGATTTATTTTATATGCTGCCATCAACATGTGTGCCATATGCTTGCTACCTTTCAAAATTTCTGTTTCATTCTACAAACAGTAAAAAGCACTTTTTTTCAATTAAGCTGTGTGCTGGTTTATCTGGGTATAATCCCTCTGGTGGTTATTCTTGGAACTTTTCTATATATATATATATATATATATATATATATATATATATATAGTGTGTGTGTATGTATGTATGTATGTATATTACACATACACATTTATGCGCCATATGTATCTAGGGTATGGCAACACACTTATCAAAAGGTATCAAATGGCAACAGGATCTGTGTAAATCAACTGAGATACTGACACTATGCACTCTCAGTACAAGGTGTGTGCATAGTGTAAGTACAGTGGTTAGTGGCAACAGACAAATTAATAAAATTAGAACTTATGGGATTCAGATTTCCTGAGTTACTAAAGGTCCATATACACTAGGAGATTTTCATTTCAAAAGACTTTGACAACATCTCTGAAGATATATCTTTCACCCAAAGTAGTGCATACACACTGAGCTATTTTCCAAAAGAGCAAGAGATTTTCCGGAGGCGAAAGACTTTGCTGAGAATCTTTTATTAGAAAGGCTATTTATATAATGGCCTGTGCCAGCAATGTATTTGTTACCAGCTTATGTATATACATTGGTGGCCGGTGGCGACGGTAACTTATACATTGCTGGACTGTGCAATGTATATATTACTGGCTTTAAAATAAATAATCATTGGTGGGCAGTGGATATACATTGCTGGCCTGTGCCAGCAATGTATATAACCCAGGGACACAAACTTGTTGGCAGTGACTCACTTCACAATGTGCTGCTGCAAGATGCTCCTCAAACGTGCGTCTCCAAGTGAGCTGTAGGGAACAGGGCGGGACCGCAGTGATGTAGCCGGAGGGCTTGGGGATGGAGCTGAGTGGGACCACGGCACCGTAGCCGGAGGAACTTGGGGTGGGAGTAGGGCGGGATCGCCGTGATTGATATAGATATATATATATATATATATATATATATATATATATATATACGGAGAATAGCGCCAAGGCTAATCCTGAATTTAGACACAAAATGAAATATAATGGATGTGATCAAATAAAAAATATTTAATATTTTGACACCCCCCATAGGTTAATGGGTGGCAGCTCGTGCCCAGTATATGGATAAAATGTAAAAAATTAAGTGCAATAGAGCACCTAATGGTGTTATAAAAATTCTGAAATTATAGGATTTCTATGTAACCAATTCACCATGTGAAAAGTGCAAATTAAAAAGGATCGACTTAGCTTCCTTGGGAGACAGCTTCAGTCTGATGACACTTTTGGAACATGTAAAACAGAAATAAAAACCAACATAGTGTGTACTGTTTAAATGATAGACCATGCTCCACACTTTAGGGACCTTGCTAGTCCCAATATAGATATATGGGCTGGATGAGAAATGCTGGTTCCAGTATACGAGGGCTGGACAAAGTTATAAAACATAAACAATATTTAATCTAACAAATCCTGAAGCAAATGTAGGTAGCACACGTACAAGATAAAAACGAACAAACAGCTTATCTGTCCACAATCGTAATCACAAGGTGAGCAGCAGCCCAATCCTGTTAATATATGTTAAAATGTCCTGAAGCAAATGCAGGTAGCATACGTACAAAATAAATAAATTAAAACTGCTTATCTGTCCATTCAATGAAGTCATGGGTGAGTCATAAGTCCCGGACCCGACGCGTTTCGTCCTGTAGCATAGGACTTCATCAAGGGGATACATGGTGGGAGCACAGCAGAGTATTTATGAGGTTGATAATTAGTCACATGACTAACAGGAAGCAGACATCACTTCCTGTGAGGACTAGAAAGTATTTCCTATTACGTTTTTTAACATAAAATATCTCTAATCAGACACATTGAAATAAGTGTAGGCAGATAGAAAGCACATATATATTAAAATAAATATTCAAAACAAGGGTTTCTATAATGAAAACGGCTCAAGAGCGGTCGTGAACCGCATCTTGAGCTGCATGACGTCACTTCCGCCCGGCGCTGTGGAGAGCGATCGTGCGCCGTGTGACACGCGGCGTGAGCCGCAAACGTCACTTCCGCCGGAGACTGGGAGGAACAGTTCAGGGTGACACGCAGTGTAAAACCCGCCACGTCACTCTCGCTAAAGAATGTCTCTTTTCAGTCCGGCTCAAGCAGGGTGGAGATGAAGTTTATGGTTAATTTAAATGTCCTGGAACGCACGGCCATCTTCAAACACCTTGGCCCAAATGTATCTTGCTGATAGTGGCGCCGTGGAACGCACGGCCATTTTAACAGAAGCTTGACAGAGTCTTATTACACAGATGGAAGAAATTAGCGGATCTTTTATATCTAGAATAATTAAGAAAGTTTTTAGTATAATAATGTATAATAAATATCATTAAAGAATTAAAAAATAAGTAATTGTTTGCAAAGTGGAATTATATAAATAAAACATATATATTAATATTAGTGAAGTGCAATGAGGTGAAAATGAGAAAACCATATATCTGGGGATATGACTAAAAAATTAGAATGATTAGGAAAATTATAAAAAGGTGCAATCTCAAACCCTTCATTAAATCCAAGGGGAGCAAGTGTCTTTAATTCAAATATCCAAAACATTTCTCGTTTGGATAATTTATTTAGGATATCTCCACCTCTTTCTCCAAGATTGACAATTTCAATACCTTTAAAGGTCATGTCTTCAGGATTGGAGTGATGAACTTCGTGAAAATGCCTATATATTGCATGTGTGATGACTTTATTTTTAATGTTCCTTGCATGTTCCTGGATACGCAGCTTGAGAACTCTCTTCGTCTTACCGACGTACTTCAGTCCACACGGACATTCCAAAAGATAAATCACCATTACAGAGTTGCAATTTGAAATGCTTTATGGTGTATTCCCGAGAGTTGTCACGGTTAGAAAACTTCTTCCGATTGCGGTGCACCAGCTTGCAAATATTGCAACTTCCGCATTTATAACAGCCTTGACATGGCTTGCTTTGGTTGGATGTAGTAGACTTCAAAAGACTGGGTGCCAAAATCTCCTTAAGATTGCTTGTTTTTCTATAGACAACTTGGGGTTTTGGAGGCAAGACCTCTCTTAGAACTGGGTCCATCATTAAAATGTTCCAGTGTTTATTCAGGGATTGACGGATGAGTTTTTCGTGACAGCTGTAAGTTGTGATGAAAGGGGCCGTAATCCTTCTCTCTGTCCCTTCTGCTTCTGTCTTTTGTGATGGTTTGTGTGTGTTCCTGGTTTTCACAAGAGCTTTTTCAATGACATCCTCTGGGTATTCCCTTTCTTTGAAGCGTTCGGCATAAATTTTCAGTTGTGTGTCTTGATCCTCTTTTTGGCTGCAATTCCTTTGGACCCGATGGAATTGAGAGTATGGAATATTAGTTTTCCAGCTCTGCTGATGACAACTCTTGAAATGTAAATAACTATTGGTGTCTACCTTTTTGATATGGTTGCAGGTGGTGATTTTAGATTCCTTTGAAGAGAGTGTCAGATCTAGGAACTCTATTTGGGTTTGGTTATGTTTCTCAGTGAATTTCAAGTTGTATTGGTTGATAGACATATTCCTGAAGAATTCCAGAGAAGATGATTCGGTGCCGTCCCAAATGTTGATGATATCGTCTATATATCTTTTGTATAATATCAATTGGTTGAGAAATGGGTTGTTGGAGTAAATGTGTTCTTCCTCCCAACTCCCCATCAATAAATTTGCGAAGCTAGGGGCAAAAATTGTCCCCATAGCTGTCCCACATGTCTGCAGAAAAAAGGAATCTTGAAACTTGAAGTAATTATGGCTTAAGATGAACCTTATAAAGTCGCAAATGGCTTCTTTATGGACCTGTGTCATCTCCGTATCTCTATCAAGGAACTTCTTACAAGCTGAGACTCCGATGTCATGAACAATACAGGTATATAAACTTTCAACATCGATTGTCACCCACCAATAGATTTCCTTCCATATGCCATCTTTAAGGGCGTCCAGTACACTTTTAGTATCCCTAAGGTAGGATGGAAGTTTAGTGACATATCTGCTCAAAAAAACATCTATATATTCGGACAGGTGTGATGTGAGTGAGTCGATTCCTGCAATGATCGGTCTTCCGGGAGGGTTCTGAAGGTTCTTGTGTATTTTGGGTAGGAAATAAAATATTGGAATGACCGGAGAAGATGTCATCAGAAATTGGTATTCTTCTTTATCTAGTACATTACAACGTAGATAGTGTACCAGCATGATTCTTAACTCATCTATATATTGTGTGGTGGGATCATGTTGTAATTTCTTATAGGAATTAGTATCATTAAGAAGACGTATTGCCTCTTTCACGTAGTCCGGTCTGTCCATAATCACTGTTCCTCCCCCCTTATCAGCTTGTTTGATGACAATTTCCTGATTCTTCTGAAGGTCTTTTAGTGCTTGTTTCTCCTTATTCTTTAGATTGTTTGATTTAATGGGTGGTAAATCTTGGTCGCAAAGGTCCTTCTTGACCAAGTCATGAAAGACGGTTATGTAGTGTCCTTTGGATTCCAAAGGGTAATACTTGGATTTTCTCTTCAACCCAGATTTTGATTCTTGGGATGGAACGGCTCCAGTATTTTTCTGGCAAAATGCCTTTTCAATGTGAGAGTTCTTGTGAATTTATTGAGATCAATAAAGGTGTTGAATTTGTTAATTTGACTGCTAGGAGCAAACTTGAGGCCCTTACTTAATAGTAGGGTCTCAGAAGGTGTTAAATTATGTTTAGATAAGTTGAAGATTCCATTTGAATTGGCATCTAGATTGGCTGATACCTTCTCTTTGCGTTTTGTATATGGATTATGGGAGGGGCGGCTGTCCACAGACCCCCTGCTTTTTAAATTTAAAGTCTCCCGCGGCTGCAGAGGAGCTCTGGATACAGCACATGCCGGCAGCTCAGTCAGTGTCTAGGGGATTTCCCTTCACTATCCCGTGAGACACTGACTGAGCCGCTGGCGTGTGCTGCTGTCACCGGCCAGGCTGATGCTGCTCCACAGCATCACAGCAATTCCAGTAGTGGGAGCCCCCTGCACATTTGTTGCCTGGAGCCCCCATCTGCCTTAATCTGGCCCTGATTATACATAAACATTGGTGGCCAGTGGTGCCAGAACATATATATTGCTGGCCTCTGCCAGCAAATGTATATATTACTGGCATAAATAATGATTGGTGGACAGTGGTGGCAGTAATGTATACATTGCTGGCCTCTGCCAGCAATGTATACATTACTGGCATACATACTGTAATCATTGGAGGCCAGTGGATACCTGGTCACTGCAGCTGCTAGAATCTACCAGGAGCGTCTATCGTGCTGCTGCTCCGTGAGTTGGGGCGCAGGAAGGGATCAGGGCCGGAGTGCCAAGGACAGTTCATCCATCATCGCTGAGCACAGTACACACTGAGCGATGATGGATGAACAAGCAGCGAGGTGGGCAAAACACACGATTGCCCACCTTGCTGGCGATGATACGGGAGCGCACATCAACTCTCATTGCCCGCCCATACACACCAGTAGATTTTGAGCTCAAAGCCGCTCACAACGCCAAAAGTGAGCTGCTTTGAGCTCAAAATCTTCTAGTGTGTATGGGCCTTAATACGCAGTATAATCCTGTGGCAATTTCAGTTGGTCAAACTGACCCAATAAATAGGTTATTGACGCCTAGTCAGACATGATCAAAATCACACACACACATGCAGAGATTACAATAAATAGTTATTCAGTTCCAAGGTTATATAGTCACAGGAACCAGAGTTACATGATATTATAAACTGTAATAGGCATCAGGCTCAGTTTCCTAATAGCAAGAAGAATCTCCTTGAAAATGTATTACCTGTACTGTCGCCTGCTGAAATTTTTAAATTAAATCGTAATATTTCATGGGTAATTCCCCAATACATATCAACTCCTGTAATTACCGCATAGTATCCAAATTGAGAGTGAAAATATATTATCACTTGTGTGCTATGTACTTTTTCATTTTTGCTATACTATTAATAGCACTTTATTTGCAGGTGCCATCTCCATCATCCAGGAATTTCCTGACATAACCATTTTAACCACAGAGGTCCACCCGGTTGCCCCCACACACTTTGGACAAAAGTATTTTGGTACAGACTGACCACGTGAATCTCCGACCACATGACCCTCCCTCTGCAGGGGGGTGCACATGTTGCCCCAATGCCATGCAGTTACCTTTATATTCTTCAGTGTATTACCACCTACTGCTTAGATAGGGCTCTGAATTATGCAACTTTTTTGTATGGTCTTTTTTCTAGCTTTTTATTCAAGACTCACTGCCTAGCCACCAACAGAGACTGAATGGTGTTTTTACTTGATTTTCAGTGCTTTCTCACCTCTCCCCCAGTGTTCAGTGACACATTCCATTCAAAAACAGCTTTTACTGGTGTGCTAAGGCATTCTAGGGCATCAGGTATTTATTTGTATTACTATTACAACAGCATAACAATAAAGTGTTGATATGATTCATGCAGTTGCCTTTTTTTTTTTTTTTCCTGGCAAGCTTCACACTTCAGCTGATATCCTCAGTACAAATTAGTATTGCCAACACTGAATAAATAAATATCTTCCTTCATACACAGAATCAAGAAGTGTAAGGTAACGTTTGGCTTCCACCTCTTCCAAAATATCGGTGAGATTAGTTAGAATCGGAAGCAAAGTCTCCAGGCTATGTGTGTGTTTCCTTGTTCTGTAAAATCACAGATTGTAGTTTAATTATTGTAGCTCTTCAGACTAATAATCTACTATATTAACCTGGCAGTTTATTTGTCAAATGATTCCCCCTGCATATTTTTATTTCACAATACTTGTGTATAGCTGATCTCTTTAAAACAGACTTGATACATTTATGGAAATAAATCTTTTATGAATGGCCTGGGCCAGTCATTCCCTAAAGTATTGTACAGTAGCTACCTTATACTCATGTAAAGGGAACAGATGATGGTCATGGAAAGGTACACACTCACCCTTTCCTCTTCCACCTACCATCTGTTTGCTGTATTTTATTTTTGCCTGTTATCTAATTACAAATGTCCCCTTAGTGTGTCTGAACACACAGCACCCTGTATTTGGCTACATCTCTAAAGCAGCGCCCCACATGCTTTTTCTGTTTGTGCATCCCCTTCCTTTTATAATTTATTTCTGCCAGTCTCACTTATGTAAGCTCTTCTTTCTCCGGCAGGGTCCACAGGTTATCCACGGGATAACAATGGGATATGATGGAGCGACAGCGGATTGGCACTAAACGATCAAAATCTTTCTGGCCTCCCAGGATGCAATGGGCCCGTCCATTTATCCCGCCCACTGGCTCAGGCAAATCAGTTTTTTGTTTGGTGCGGCAGGAGCCTGACCATGGTCAGAGGGCTGCTGGGTTTTTTTAGCAGCCCTAAGCTTGCTTATGTTGTAGTTGATGATGTGCTCATATGACTAATATATAACATGTAACTTACTGCTAATGTGATTGCTGACTTTAATATATGTTTGTCAGTTGTTTCTTCTGATCCTCAATGCTGGTGCATGGGTAGGGTCAGATTGATATCACTTTAGAAGGTTAAAGTGATTACAGTCACAAATTGTGTAGTACACGGTGAAAGTGCTGATTATTTATCATGTCTAAGAGCGGCAAAGATGACGAGGGTACACTTACAGTAATACCAATACTCGTATCATGTTTGTCTTGCAAAACTGTATTATCCTCTCAAGATCTAGTTCAGGATGGTTTATGTGCAGATTGTTTTGCTTTTCAGCAGAATACAAGGCAGATCCCTGTACAACGTCAGGTACAGATGGATCCACCTTGGGCTATGTTTGCACAGACTTTGTCCAGTATAGCTGAACGTGTAATTCCTACAGCTTCTGTACCAGGAATGGGGTACCCATACATGCAGCTCCCTATCTACGGTATATCATTTCCCCCAGCAGCTTCTCAAATGAAACAAGCTGATAAACCGATGATAAGTAAATCTTCACAGGCTACACATGACGATTCATCGGAAGATGAAAGCTCAGTTTACTCTACTTTGACATACGAAGAGAAGGAAGAAGGTCTCAGCTCAGTGGATATAGCTGAATTAATTAGAGCAATGAAGGCCATTCTATCCTTCGAAGATTCAGCAGAGCCTGTGTTAAAAACCAAGACACCTGTGTTTAGACGTCCCAAAACAATTAAGACTGAGTTTCCAGGGTCAGACCAGCTGACGGAAATCATGGCACAGGTTTGGGCAACACCCAATAAAAAATACAGAATTCCCAAAAAATGGGATTCCAATTATCCTTTTCCAGCCGGGGACTGTTTAAAAAGGGAGGTGGCTCCTAAAGTAGATACGCATGTGATTCGATTAGTGCGAAAATCTATATTGCCTTTGCAGTCAACGTCATTAAATGATGTCACGGATTGGAGAGTGGATGATTTTTCAAAAATCATATTTTCCCTGTCTGGAGCAGTCATAAGGCCAGCCATGCCTTATTGTTCCCCCTAGAAATTAAATGGGACAGGGCGCCGGACTCCGGGGGCATATTGCGCGCCCGCAAAGGGGGTGCGGTCATGCAAATTAGGGGACTGTCTACGCTTATGGCATTTTAGTGGGCGGTGCGGCCCACAGGCGCTGCTGTAGGGGGCATCCGTTGCCGGCGGCGTCACTGTTGGGGGCGTACCCAGCACCTCCGTCGGTGCTGGGCTTCACCCAGCTCTCCCATAGCGTGAATGGAAGCTGTGCGCATGCGCACGGCATCTTTACACGCTGGGAGGGCAGGAAGCGGGCGGCTGTTCTAGCAGGGCGCTGCAAAAGGGGCAGGGCGGGTTTTGCCTTTTAAAAAAACGGGCAGGGCGCGGCGCCCTGCTAAAACAGCCTAGAGTGAACACTAATGGCTTCAGCTTGGATGGCAAAGGCAGTGGCTGCCTGGGCTGATGCATTGGAAGGTGAGTTTTCATCAGCTTCTAGAGAGCAAAAATCTTATATGGCTCATATTAAACAGGCTGCAGTATTCTTGGAAAAAGCTGCATTAGATATGGGTACTATTGCTCCTAGGGCATCAGCTTCAACAATAGCTGCTAGCAGAGCAGTTTGGTTACGTACGTGGAGAGCTGATTCAGAATCTAAGAAGGTTTTGGAATCTTTGCCTTTTTTTGGAAATATTCTATTTGGTAAAGAATTGACAGATATTCTGGAGTCAGAAGCAGACTCCAAGAAGGTCAAGTTTCCTTCCACATATAACCCCAAATCTAGGGTCTGGTTTTCTGGCCCTTTTGGTCTCAAGGAAAAGCAAAGGGGAAAGTGATCGTAAGCAGCCCCAATACAATAAGTTTGGTAAGTCAAAAAAGCATTGGGCTACCAGACGGCCAGCTTCCAAACCAGAAGATAAGCCATCAGCTTAATGGTGTGGGCCTCCTCCTGGGGATACCCCAGGGTAGGGGGCCGACTTCTTCAGTTTGCGCAGATCTGGCGGCAGTCTACAACAGATGCCTGGGTGCAAGAAGCGGTATCTCTAGGTTATGTTTTTCCCTTCAAGAAGCATCTTCCTCGAAGGTTCTTCTGCACCAGCCCGTCTCGGGTCAAGACGAAGGCCAGGGCTTTGCAAGAAGCAGTTCAGAAATTGCTTCAGTCAGGAGTAGTTATTCCAGTACCCCCTGCACAACGGGGACAGGGTTTTTACTCAAAAACCTGTTTTTGGTTCAGAAGCCAAATGGGTCATTTCGGCCCATTCTGAATCTCAAAATGTGAAAAACAAATATATATTTGGGTACCGAGGTTCCACATGGAGACGTTAAGCTCCATAGTTTTGGCCATGGAACCAGGGGATTATATGGTATCCCTGGATATTCAGGATGCTTACCTACATGTTCCTATAGCACTGTCCCATCAGTGTTATCTCAGGTTCGCCATCTTCCAGCAGCATTTTCAGTTCCAGGCCCTACCCTTTGGGTTAGCCACAGCCCCCAGAGTATTTACCAAGATTATGGTGGTTATGGCAATTTATCTCCGCAAGCAGGGGATAAGATTTTTTCCATATCTCGATGACCTTTTAATCCTGGCACAATCACAGGAATTGCTCCTGTGCCATCTCCAACAGACAATAACATGTCTGCAGAGGCACGGGTGGCTCATAAATTGAGCAAAATCATCTCTGGTGCCATCACAACGGATGACTCACTTGTGGGCTGTACTGGATTCAGGTCTGCAGAAAGTATTTTTACCTCGGAACAAGATATCCAAGGTACAGTCAAATATTCAGGACTTGTTACACAGTCAAACGGTATCCATTCACGCAGCAATGCGATTGATGGTGTCAACATTCGACATGGTGGAGTATGCACAATTCCACTCAAGACTCATGCAGCATCTGATTCTGGCCAGATTGAATGGAGTACATCAGACACGGAAAACCAGTCCAGATCTGCTTGGACAATGCGACGGCAGTAGCGTACCTCAACCATCAGGGAGGAACTCACAGCCAAAAAGCAATGAAGGAGGTAAGTCACATACTAAAGTGGGCAGAACTCCATCTTCCAGCCTTGTCCGCAGTGTTCGTTCCGGGAGTTCTAAATTGTAAAGCGGACTTTCTCAGTCGACACGCCATTCAAGCAAGCGAATGGGCTCTACACCCGGAGGTCTTTCAGACTCTAGTAGACAAATGGGGGTTGCCAGAGTGAGATCTCATGGCGTCCCGTCTGAACAACAAAGTGCCCGCATACGGGTCAAGAACAAAGGATCCTGGAGCGATCTTTGTGGACGCCTTGTCGGTGAGATGGGACTTTCATCTGGCTTATCTGTTTCCTCCGATCATCCCGTTACCCAGGGTGGTGAGGAAAATAAAGCAAGCAAAGGGTGCTGTGATACCAATAGCTCCGGCTTGGCCCAGAAGGCATTGGTACACAGATCTGCAGAAGAATGTCAATGGATGCTCCACTTCTGCTCCCTCAACGTCCAGATCTACTGATGCAGGGTCCCTGTTATCACAGACATCTGAATCGACTGTCTTTGACGGCGTGGCTCTTGAAACCTCTACCCTAAAGTCAAGAGGATTTTCTAAACAGGTAATTCAAACAATGCTCAGAGCAAGGAAACCCTCCTCAGCTCGTATTTATCACCGAATATGGCAGGAGGTATGGACCCAAAATCTTTTAGAGTTTCCAGGGTCCCAGCATTCCTTCAGGTAGGAATAGATAAAGGTTTGAAGGTGGCTTCCTTGAGAGTGCAGGTATCTGCATTGACTTTATGGTTCCAAAAGAAAATTGCCAATTTACAGGATGTGCGTCCTTTTTTTCAGGGAATGCTGCGCATTCAGCCTCCCTTTGTTCCGCCTACGGTACCGTGGGACATATGTTTAGTCCCTTCAAGTTGCCCCATTTGAACCACTTAACAAGGTGGATCTTAAATTGTTGACAGCAAAAGTACTCTTTCTACTAACTATGGCATCAGCTAGAAGAGTATCAGATTTAGGAGCGCTGTCATTTCTTTTCTGATTATTTTTTTTTATCCAGATAAAGCAGTTCTCAGAACTAGGTCTGGGTATCTTCCGAAGGTGGTGTCTAAATTCCACCTTAATGAAGAAATTGTAGTCCCGGCTTACCAGGTACCGGGAATTTCTGCGGGAGATGCGTCGCTGGACGTAGTCCGGGCATTAAGGATCTACATGGATCACCAGTGCCATCAAAGACAGATTCTCTCTTTATTCTCTACGGGTTTCACAAGAGTGGATGGCCTGCTACTAAACAGACGCTGGCAAGATGGCTTCGAATGACTATTTCAGAAGCATATTCTCAAGCTGATCTCCCTGTTCCGGCTAATGTGTCTCTGCTCACTCTGCTCGTAAGGTAGGTCTTTCATGGGCAGCACCACATGGTGCTTCAACAGAACAGATATGTAAGGCAGCCACATGGTCTTCCATTAACACATTCATTAGACATTATGCCTTGGATACTTTTGCCTCTCATGACGCTGAATTCGGGCGTAAGGTTCTCCTGTCCAATCAGGAGCGTCCCCACCACTAAATTGCTTTGGAAATCTCATTGTTATCCTGTGGATAACCTGTGGACCCTGCCGGAGAAATATATGTTATGGTAAGAACTTACCATTGATGACTGTATTTCTCCTAAGTCCACAGGGATCCCACCCTGACGCACCTGATTTGACGATCCTTCTACTCACTAACCGCTTCCTTCTTGTATGGAAGGGTGTGCATGTGTGTTCTTCTCACCTGATTAGGGCTCTACATGATGCTCCTGCCTTGTGCTTTGGAATACAACGGATTTGCCTGAGCCAGTGGGTGGAATATATGCATCCTGGGACGTCAGAAAGCTTTTGATCGTTTAGTGTCAATCCGCTGTCGCTCCATCATATCCCACTGTTATCCTGTGGACTTAGGAGAAATACCGTTATCAACGATAAGTTCTTACCATAACGTATATATTCATCATATTGAAAACAACAAATGCAAAAAGGACCACATTATTTATTTGTCACAATTTGCAGTTATGTATATAAATTACCCTGTGTTCATGTGATTGATTTCCTTCAATCTAATACTCTTCCAGTATCGCTTATTGTGGAAGCATACACTTATCGCCCATAACCTTAAAAGCCCCCTACCTAATATTGTGTAGGTCACTTCGCCTGTCAGTGATCTTAATGTTCCGGCTTATGAGTGTATACACCTTTTTAATGCTTGTGTTCAATATAAATATTAAAGTTTTTATAAGTTAAGCACCAATGCTCCATGGTTACAATCTCTTCTTCCAGAACTGACAAGAAATGATCATTCACCATGTTTAAGTGGATCTTTTAACCAGGACATGAAAAGAACCTTGATGAATGCACACCATCAACATTTGTATTCAACCTCTTTTTCTGCTTCTCCAACTACACAATTGGGCTTTCACGTCCATCCTACCAGTCAACCACATATAATTATCTGCTGGTTGTTTATTTTACTCTTAAAAAAAAAAAAAAAAGAAGCCTTCTGTAAGAGCATAGAACAGACGAGTATCAAACAATAAACAGGTAGCCACAAGAAAACTCTCCAGTGGGCTGAGTGTGGCAGCCTTGCTCTAGGATTCGGTGATGGGAAACCTTGGCACTTCAGCTGTTGTTGAACTACAAATCCCAGCATGCCCTGCTATAGTTTTGCTATTTGCCTGTGCTAAAACTAGCAGGGCATGCTGGGATGTGTAGTTCAACAGCTGTAGTGCCACGGTTTTCCCCCTCACTGCGTGTATGTATATAATGGATAGCTATAGAATTACATGACAAAATATAGCAGATACAATATAAAAAGACTCTACTGACAGTATGTATGGTTACCCTTAGACCAGAACATCACTTGTAATAAAATAAATAAACCCAACAGTGGTGCCGCACACCAAAGCAGCATTTAATCACTCGAAAATGAGTCACCAACTTCTAAAAATAAATCACTCAAAAAAGAGTGATCATACATGGACTATGGATTGTCACAATATTATTGGTATAAAAGGTCCTTTGTTTCCAGAAGTCACACCTCCTCCAATGTCCGGTATGTGGAAGAAAAAAAAACCACAACACAATATTTGTAAAATAGCAACACTGAAAAACACCAGTGCCGTCTGCGGGACAATCCAGAACATGTATGATCATTCTTTTTTGTCGGATCATCACGTATTCAGTAAAGGTCAAGCAGTTGTGCTGGAAAGATTACACCATACATCAAACAATATACAAAAAGTGACTAATTGTGCTATACACAAAAGTACCAGGTGTATATATTGACTGAAAACACACGTCTTTTTTTTTTTAATGGTACTTTTATTTTTTCATATTTTATCCCTGAATAAAAGTAGTTTTGCGTATAAAAAAAAAAGACTACGATTTCAATAAAACACATTTCTTACATGCAGTCACAAATATCTATCTAGATATGGCATTCAAAGTTATATATACAAATGTCATGCGATATGGCAAATACATGCAAATATGGACAAATGAGAGTATAAAAATTAAGATATTTCTCTAACGTCCTAAGTGGATGCTGGGGACTCCGTAAGGACCATGGGGAATAGTGGCTCCGCAGGAGACTGGGCACATCTAAAGAAAGCTTTAGGACTATCTGGTGTGCACTGGCTCCTCCCCCCATGACCCTCCTCCAAGCCTCAGTTAGATCTCTGTGCCCGAACGAGAAGGGTGCACACTAGGGGCTCTCCTGAGCTTCTTAGTGAAAGTTTTAGTTTAGGTTTTTTATTTTCAGTGAGACCTGCTGGCAACAGGCTCACTGCATCGAGGGACTAAGGGGAGAAGAAGCGAACTCACCTGCGTGCAGAGTGGATTGGGCTTCTTAGGCTACTGGACATTAGCTCCAGAGGGACGATCACAGGCCCAGCTTGGATGGGTCCCAGAGCCGCGCCGCCGGCCCCCTTACAGAGCCAGAAGGCAGAAGAGGTCCGGAAAATCGGCGGCAGAAGACGTCCTGTCTTCAACAAGGTAGCGCACAGCACTGCAGCTGTGCGCCATTGCTCTCAGCACACTTCACACTCCGGTCACTGAGGGTGCAGGGCGCTGGGGGGGGGGGGGCGACCTGAGACGCAATAAAAACACCTTGGATGGCAAAAAAATGCATCACATATAGCTCCTGGGCTATATGGATGCATTTAACCCCTGCCAGAATACATAGAAAAACGGGAGATAAGGCCGCCGATAAGGGGGCGGAGCCTATCTCCTCAGCACACTGGCGCCATTTTCCCTCACAGCTCCGTTGGAGGGAAGCTCCCTGGCTCTCCCCTGCAGTCACTACACTACAGAAAGGGTTAAAAAAGAGAGGGGGCACTAATTAGGCGCAGTATTAACTATACAGCAGCTATAAGGGGAAAAACACTTCTATAAGGTTATCCCTGTATATATATAGCGCTCTGGTGTGTGCTGGCAAACTCTCCCTCTGTCTCCCCAAAGGGCTAGTGGGGTCCTGTCCTCTATCAGAGCATTCCCTGTGTGTGTGTGCTGTATGTCGGTACTTTTGTGTCGACATGTATGAGGAGAAAAATGATGTGGAGACGGAGCAGATTGCCTGTAATAGTGATGTCACCCCCTAGGGGGTCGACACCTGAGTGGATGAACTGTTGGAAGAAATTACGTGACAGTGTCAGCTCTGTATAAAAGACAGTGGTTGACATGAGACAGCCGGCTACTCAGCTTGTGCCTGTCCAGACGTCTCATAGGCCGTCAGGGGCTCTAAAGCGCCCGTTACCTCAGATGGCAGATATAGACGCCGACACGGATACTGACTCCAGTGTCGACGGTGAAGAGACAAATGTGACTTCCAGTAGGGCCACACGTTACATGATTGAGGCAATGAAAAATGTTTTACACATTTCTGATAATACGAGTACCACCAAAAAGGGGTATTATGTTCGGTGAGGAAAAACTACCTGTAGTTTTCCTGAATCTGAGAAATTAAATGAGGTGTGCGATGATGCGTGGGTTTCCCCCGATAACAACTGATAATTTCTAAAATGTTATTGGCATTATATCCTTTCCCGCCAGAGGTTAGGGTGCGTTGGGAAACACCCCCTAGGGTGGATAAAGCGCTCACACGCTTGTAAGGGCTCTACCCTCTCCTGAGATGGCCGCCCTTAAGGATCCTGCTGATAGAAAGCAGGAGGGTATCCTAAAATGTATTTACACACAGACCAGCAATCGCCTCAGCCTGGATGTGCAGTGCTGGGTTGGCGTGGTCGGATTCCCTGACTGAAAATATTGATACCCTAGATAGGGACAGTATATTTTTGCCTATAGAGCATTTAAAAGATGCATTTCTATATATGCGTGATGCACAGCGGAATATTTGCCGACTGGCATCAAGTCTAAGTGCGTTGTCCATTTCTACCAGTAGAGGGTTATGGACACGTCAGTGGTCAGGTGATGCGTATTCCAATCGGCATTTGGAAGTATTGCCTTATTAAGGGGAGGAGTTATTTGGGGTCGGTCTTTCAGACCTGGTGGCCACGGCAACAGCTGGGAAATCCACGTTTGTACCCTAGGTCGCCTCTCAACATGAGAAGACGCCGTATTATCAGGCGCAGTCTTTTCGTGGACAAGCGGGCAAAAGGTTCCTCATTTCTGCCCCGTGACAGAGGGAGAGGAAAAAGGCTGCAGAAATCAGCCAGTTCCCAGGAACAGAAACCCTCTCCCGCCTCTGCCAAGCCCTCAGTATACGCTGGGGCTTTACAAGCAGAATCAGGCACGGTGGGGGGCCCGTCTCAATGAATTTCAGCGCGCAGTGGGCTCACTTGCAAGTAGACCCCTGGATCCTTCAGGTGATATCTCAGGGGTACAAATTAGAATTCGAGACGTCTCCCCCCTCGCCGTTTCCTAAAGTCGGCTTTACCGATGTCTCCTTCTGACAGGGAGACAGTTTTGGAAGCCATTCACAAGCTGTATTCCCAGCAGGTGATAATCAAGATACCCCTCCTGCAACAGGGAACGGGGTATTATTCCACACTGTTGTGGTACCGAAGCCGGACGGCTCGGTGAGACCGATTCTAAATCTAAAATCTTTGAACACTTACATACAGAGGTTCAAATTCAAGATTGAGTCACTCAGAGCAGTGATTGCGAACCTGGAAGAAGGGGACTACATGATGTCTCGGGACATCAAGGATGCTTACCTTCATGTCCCAATTTACCCTCCTCACCAAGGGTACCTCAGGTTTATAGTACAGAACTGTCACTATCAGTTCAGACACTGCCGTATGGATGGTCCACGGCACCCCAGGTCTTTACCAAGGTAATGGCCGAAATGATGATATTCCTTCGAAGGAAGGGAATTTTAGTTATCCCTTACTTGGACAATTCCCTGATAAGGGTAAGATCCAGGGAACAGTTGGAGGTCGGTGTAGCACTATCTCAGGTAGTGTTGCGGCAGCACGATTGGATTCTCAATATTCCAAAATCGCAGCTGGTTCCGACGACTTGTCTTCTGTTCCTAGGGATGATCCTAGACACAGTCCAGAAAAAGGTGTTTCTCCCGGAGGAGAAAGCCAGGGAGTTATCCGAGCTAGTCAGGAACCTCCTAAAAACCGAGCCAAGTCTCAGTGCATCAATGCACAAGGGTTCTGGGTAAAATGGTGGCTTCCTACGAAGCAATCCCATTCGGCAGATTCCACGCAAGAACTTTCCAGTGGGACCTGCTGGACAAATGGTCCGGGTCGCATCTTCAGATGCATCAGCGGATAACCCTGTCACCAAGGACAAGGGTGTCCCTCCTGTGGTTGGTGGTTGCAGAGTGCTCATCTTCTAGAGGGCCGCAGATTCGGCATTCAGGACTGGGTCCTGGTGACCACGGATGCCAGCCTGCGAGGCTGGGGAGCAGTCACACAGGGAAGGAATATCCAGGGCTTATGGTCAAGCCTGGAGACATCACTTCACATAAATATCCTGAAGCTAAGGGACATTTACAATGCTCTAAGCTTAGCAAGACCTCTGCTTCAAGGTCAGCCGGTGTTGATCCAGTCGGACAACATCACGGCAGTCACCCACGTAAACAGACAGGGTGGCACAAGAAGCAGGAGGGCAATGGCAGAAGCTGCAAGGATTCTTCGCTGGGCGGAAAATCATGTGATAGCACTGTCGGCAGTATTCATTCCGGGAGTGGACAACTGGGAAGCAGACTTCCTCAGCGCGACCTCCACCCGGGAGAGTGGGGACTTCACCCAGAAGTCTTCCACATGATTATAAACCGTTGGGAAAAACTCGACAGGTATTGCGCCAGGTCCAGGGACCCTCAGGCAATAGCTGTAGACACTCTGGTAACACCGTGGGTGTACCAGTCAGGGTATGTGTTCCCTCCTCTGCCTCTCATACCCAAGGTACTGAGATTGATAAGATGGAGAGGAGTAAGCACTATATTCGTGGCTCCGGATTGGCCAAGAAGGACTTGGTAACCGGAACTTCAAGAGATGCTCACGGAGGATCCGTGGCCTCTACCTCTAAGAAGGGACCTGCTCCAGCAAGGACCCTGTCTGTTCCAAGACTTACCGCGGCTGCGTTTGACGGCATGGCGGTTGAACGCCGGATCCTGAAGGAAAAAAGGCATTTCGGATGAAGTCATCCCTATCCTGATCAAAGCCAGGAAGGATGTAACCGCAAAAACATTATCACCGCAATTGGCGAAAATATGTTGCGTGGTGCGAGGCCAGTAAGGCCCGACGGAGGAAATTCAACTGGGTCGATTCCTACATTTCCTGCAAACAGGAGTGTCTATGGGCCTGAAATTGGGGTCCATTAAGGTTCAAATTTCGGCCCTGTCAATTTTCTTCCAAAAAGAACTAGCGTCAGTCCCTGAAGTTCAGACGTTTGTAAAAGGGGGTACTGCATATACAGCCTCCTTTTGTGCCTCCAGTGGCACTTTGGGATCTCAATGTAGTTTTGGGTTCCAAAAGTCACATTGGTTTGAACCACTTAAATCTGTGGAGTTAAAATATCTCACATGGAAAGTGGTCATGCTGTTGGCCCTGGCCTGGGCCAGGCGCGTGTCAGAATTGGCGGCTTTATCCTGAAAAAGCCCTTATCTGATTTTCCATTCGGACAGGGCGGAATTGAGGACTTGTCCTCAGTTTCTCCCTAAGGTGGTTTCAGCGTTTCACCTGAACCAACCTATTTGTGGTGCCTGCGGCTACTAGGGACTTGGAGGACTCCAAGTTGCTAGACGTTGTCAGGGCCCTGAAAATATATGTTTCCAGGACGGCTGGAGTCAGGAAATCTGACTCGCTGTTTATCCTGTATGCACCCAACAAGCTGGGTGCTCCTGCTTCTAAGCAGACTATTGCTCGTTGGATTTGTAGTACAATTCAGCTTGCACATTCTGTGGCAGGCCTGCCACAGCCAAAAATCTGTAAATGCCCACTCCACAAGGAAGGTGGGCTCATCTTGGGCGGCTGCCCGAGGGGTCTCGGCTTTACAACTTTGCCGAGCAGCTACTTGGTCAGGAGCAAATACGTTTGTAAAAATTCTACAAAATTGATATCCTGGCTGAGGAGGACCTGGAGTTCTCTCATTCGGTGCTGCAGAGTCATCCGCACTCTCCCGCCCGTTTGGGAGCTTTGGTATAATCCCCATGGTCCTTACGGAGTCCCCAGCATCCACTTAGGACGTTAGAGAAAATAAGAATTTACTTACCGATAATTCTATTTCTCATAGTCCGTAGTGGATGCTGGGCGCCCATCCCAAGTGCGGATTGTCTGCAATACTGGTACATAGTTATTGTTACCAAAAAAATCGGGTTATTGCTGTAGTGAGCCATCTTTTCTAGAGGCTCCTCTGTTATCATGCTGTTAACTGGGTTCAGATCACAAGTTGTACGGTGTGATTGGTGTGGCTGGTATGAGTCTTACCCGGGATTCAAAATCCTTCCTTATTGTGTACGCTCGTCCGGGCACAGTATCCTAACTGAGGCTTGGAGGAGGGTCATGGGGGGAGGAGCCAGTGCACACCAGATAGTCCTAAAGCTTTCTTTAGATGTGCCCAGTCTCCTGCGGAGCCGCTATTCCCCATGGTCCTTACGGAGTCCCCAGCATCCACTACGGACTATGAGAAATAGAATTATCGGTAAGTAAATTCTTATTATTAATAATATGTGTATTGGATATTTGATTAACTCACTGCTTCAGGCAATGTTGTATATTATCCTTTGCACTCATGTGCAGCTCATTACTGATGTATAAAGAGTGGATGAATGCTAACATGTGCCGGTATATTACATATTGGATTGGTAACCCCATACTCCAAGTATGGGGTTACCAATCCAATATGTAATATACTGGCACATATTAGTGGTGTTCGTGGCAGTGAGTGCCTGTTTCTCACCTGCCCACTTACTCCTTGGCCGTTGTTTGTGAATGTCTGAGCCGAAGCTGCAGGCACTTGCCGTTAGGCTGTATGCTGTAGCGAGACAATGCCCTCTATCCTGCTGGTTCGCTGCCGTGTCTCATCACTGAGACACAGCTGGTGGATCCAGGCGGATGACTCTGGCATGCAGACACCCAAGACGTCCACGGCTCTCCACAATGTCAACTGGTTGGCAAATGCTCCCAGCAGTACAAAGTTCTTTTGCGGGTGATCAGGTAATTCCTCTAACGTGTTTTGATCCCTTGTGTGCTTTTTCAAACATCAAACAAGACATACAGTATTTCATAAGAAATGGTACTCTGTCTGCCATTGAAAATTAGCTGAGCAGTATAAGGTGAATTAATTCAGGATGATGGGAGTGGCTGCAGATAACCATAAGGTAGGGGTGGGGAACCTTCAGCCCTCCAGCTGTTATTGAACTACACATCCCAACATGTCCTGCAACAGTTTTAGCATGGCCAAACAGCAAAACTGTAGCAACAATAATAGGATTTTAAATACCTACCGGTAAATCCTTTTCTCGTAGTCCATAAGGGATACTGGGGTTCACTTAGTACGATGGGGTATAGACTGGGTCCAAAGGAGACGGTGCACTTTAAATTTCTTCAACTGGGTGTGCTAGCTCCTCCCCTCTATGCCCCCTCCCACAGGCAGTTATAGGTAAAATAGTGCCCAAAGGAGAATGGACATACTTGAGAGAAGGAACATAACAATGAGTGGTGAGATTCACACACCAGCACACCACAAAATCATCTCTGGTGCCAAACCGCAAAACTGTAGCAAGGCATGCCGGTATGTGTAGTTCAACAACAGCTGGAGGTCCGAAGGTTCCCCATCCCTGCCATAAGGCATAATTAGGCAGTAATCTGTTGGGTGCCTGTTATGAACTGTACTTTTTGTTACTGTGGGAAATAAAATAGAAAGCTGATTGGTGCTTAGGAAGGACCTAACCACAGGCTGTGTACAAGGCTGCTACAAGATCATGTGATGAGGTGTATGTATCAGAGAAGAGGAGCGCTGTTCCAGAGTGGTACTTATGAGTACTTTACCCAAGGGGTGATATTCATGTGACCAGCGGTGACATGACCTTACCCAAAATCCTGCCCCCTCCCCATGCCGACCAACAGGGACTATTTCCACTCATGGGTGTCCACGACACCCATAGAGTGGGAATAGAACCCGTGGCGACCGCAGGTCGCTACCGAGCCCGCAAGGGGCTTGCTGTACTCGCCCCTCCCCCCTGGGATCCCGGCGTCGGTATGTTGACCGGCGGTCAGCCATACCACACCATACCCAAGGATTTGGTACTAGTGTGCCATGTGATAAGCATCTGCTCATACACCTACAACTACTTTGGGTTTTTTGGAACACGTATTGTGGATTTCGGTTACCCAGCCTTGAAACTTCTCAGTAGCTAGATACGGTTATAACTTATTCTAGGAGAATGTTAAATTTGTTCTGTATGAAAAGTGACTGATATTACTATAAGAAAAAGCATAAGGCTAGGCAGCACAAATCAAAACAGAATTGTATTGCTTTCAAATTGGAGTGCATATATCCCACAAATTAATGGCTTGGTCCCTTTTTCACGACTCTGCCATGATGTTTTTCATGCAAGAGGCATCTGTTCGTATATGTGAAGAGAACATGGATATTGCCATTATATTTTATGTCTCCTATTTCTCGAACGTCCTAGAGGATGCTGGGGACTCCGTAAGGACCATGGGGATAGACGGGCTCCGCAGGAGACATGGGCACTTTAAGAAAGAATTTAGTTCCTGGTGTGCACTGGCTCCTCCCTCTATGCCCCTCCTCCAGACCTCAGTTTGATACTGTGCCCAGATGAGCTGGGTGCCTTTCAGTGAGCTCTCCTGAGTTTGCTGATAGAAAGTATTTTGTTAGGTTTTTTATTTTCAGGGAGCTCTGCTGGCAACAGACTCCCTGCATCGAGGGACTGAGGGGAGAGAAGCAGCCCTACTCTCTGAAGCTAGGTCCTGCTTCTTAGGCTACTGGACACCATTAGCTCCAGAGGGATTGGTACGCAGGATCTCACCCTCGCCATCCGTCCCGGAGCCGCGCCGCCGTCCCCCTCGCAGAGCCGGAAGATAGAAGCCGGGTAAGTATGAGAAGAAAAGAAGACTTCAGAGGCGGCAGAAGACTTCATGATCTTCACTGAAGTAACGCACAGCACTGCAGCTGTGCGCCATTGCTCCCACACGCCTCACATACTCCGGTCACTGTAAGGGTGCAGGGGGGGTGCCCTGGGCAGCAATATAAACCTCTTATTTGGCAAAAGGAGCATATATACAGCTGGACACTGTATATATGCATGACCCCCTGCCAATTTTACACTTTTAGCGGGACAGAAGCCCGCCGTCGATGGGGCGGGGCTTCTCCCTCAGCACTCACCAGCGCCATGTTTTTCTCCACAGCACCGCTGAGAGGAAGCTCCCCGGACTATCCCCTGCTTATACCACGGTAGAAGAGAGGGTTTTAAAGAAGAGGGGGGGGCACATAATTCGGCGCAGATAATAACAGCGCTACTGGGTAAACATTAAATTGCTGTGTTTTTTCCTGGGTCATATAGCGCTGGGGTACTCTCTCTCTGTCTCTCCAAAGGGCCTTGTGGGGGAATTATCTTCAGATGAGCATTCCCTGAGTGTGTGGTGTGTCGGTACGTGTGTGTCGATATGTCTGAGGTAAAAGGCTCTCCTAAGGAGGAGATGGAGCAAATGTGTGTGTGAGTGGTGTCTCTGTCGACAACGCCGACACCTGATTGGATATGTGAAATAAAGTGCTGAGGTAAATTTATTGCACAAAAGATTAGAGAACAGACAGTGAATCTACACAGGTCTGTCCCTATGTCGCAGAGACCTTCAGAGTCTCACAATGCTCACTATCCAAAATAAAAGACACTGATATCGACACGGAGTCTGACTCCAGTGTCGACTACGATAATGCAAAGTTACAGCCAAAACTGGCAGAAAAGTATTCAATATATGATTATTGTAATAAAAGATGTTTTGCATATCACTGATGACTCATCTGTCCCTGACACGAGGGTACACATGTTTAAGGGGAAGAAAGCTGAGGTAAATTTCCCTCCTCTCAGGAAGAAAAAGAGCGGGAATCTCCAGACAAGAAGCTGCAGCTTCCCAAAAAGAATTCTCAGGGAGTATCCTTTCCCTACTAGGGCCAGGATACGATGGGAATCTTCCCCTAGGGTGGACAAAGCTTTGTCACGTTTACCCAAAAGGTAGAGCTGACTTAACAGCTATTCTCAGGAATCCTGCAGATAGCTTGCAGTAAAAGTACTTTGTAGTCCATTTACACACATTCTGGTACACTAAGACCTGCGATTGTGTCGGCATGGGTTTATAGTGCTGTAGCAGCGTGGACAGATACCTTATCAGCGGAGATTGAAATCCTAGATAAGGATACCATGGTATTGACCCTAGTATATGTATATATATATATATATATATATATATATATATATATATATATATATATAAACATGCCCAAAGAGACATTAGTCTACGGTGTTCTAGAGTCAACGCTATGTCGATTTCTGCTAAAAGTGTCCTGTGGCACATGCAATGTACAGGTGATGCCGACTAAAAGAGGCATGTGGAAGGTTTACCTTACAAGGCTGAGGAATTGTGTGGAGAAGGGCTCTCGGACCTGGTCTCCACAGCTATAGTTGGTAATTCTGATCTTTTGCCTTATATTCCCTCACAGCCTAAGAAAACACGACATTATCAAATGCAGTCCTTTCGGTCGCAGAATAACAAGAAAGTACGAGGAGCGTCCTTTCTTACCAGAGGTAAGGGCACAGCTAGTTCCCAGGAACAGAAGTCCTCCCCGGCCTCTACTACATCCACCGCATGACGCTGGAGCTCCGCTAAGGAGTCCGTCCCAGTGGGAGCACGTCTTCGACTCTTCAGCCACATCTGAGTTCACTCACAGGTGGTTCCCGGGGCAATAAAAAAATTGTTTCTCAGGGTTACAAGCTGGAATTCGAAAGGTGCCTCCTCGCCGGTTTTTCCTTATCGGACCTACCGGCTACTCCCCCAGGAAGGGAGATAATATTAAATACAATTCACACATTGTATCTCCAACAGGTGGTGCTCAAGGTTCCCCTCCTGCAACAAGGAAGGCGATATGACTCAACCTTGGCTGTAGTCCCGAAACCGTACGGTTCGGTCAGACCTATTTTTAAAATTAAAATCTCTGAACCTATACGGGAAAAGGTTCAAATTTAAAGGGAATCGCCCAGAGCGATCATCGCCAGCCTGGAAGGGGGGAGTTGATGGTGTATCTAAACATAAAGGCTGCATACCTTCATGTTCCCATTTATCCACCCCATCAGGCATACCTGACAATTGCGGTACAGGATTGTCATGACCAATTTCAGGGTAATTGGCGGAAATAATGGTGCTCCTACGCAAGCAAGGAGTCACAGTTGTCCCACACTTGGACGATCTCCTAATAAGGGCGAGATCAAAAGAGCAGTTGTTGAACAGCGTGTCACTTTCGCTGAAGGTGTCACAGCAACACGGCTGGATTCTCAATTTCCCGAGGTCACAGTTGGTTCCTATAACTCGTCTGCCCTTCTTGGGTATGATTCTGGATACAGACCAGAAATGGGTTTACCTTCAGATAGAGAAGGCCCAGGAACTCATGACTCTAGTCATGGACCTATTGAAACCAAGACAGGTGTCAGTGCATCATTGCACTCGAGTCCTGGGAAAAACATTCCCTTCAGCAGGTTCCATGCGAGGACTTTCCAATGGGACCTACTGGACAAGTGGTCCGGGTCACATCTACAGATTCATCAGTTGATCACCCTATCCCCCAGGGCCAGGGTATCTCTCCTGTGGGGACTGCAGAGTGCTCACCTTCTAGAGGGCCGCAGATTCGGCATTCAGGACTAGATCCTGGTGACCACGGACGCGAGCCTCCGAGGCTGGGGAGCAGTCACACAGGGAAGAAATTTCCAAGGTCTTTGGTCAAGTCAAGAAACTTATCTTCACATCAACATATTGGAACTAAGGGCCATATACAACGCCCTATGTCAAGCGGAGACCTTTCTTCGCGACCAACCGGTTCTGATCCTTTCAGACAACGTCACCGCAGTAGCTCATGTAAACCGCCAAGGCGGCACAAGGAGCAGAGTGGCGAAATCCACCAGAATTCTTCGCTGGGCGGAGAATCATGTAAGAGCACTGTCAACAGTGTTCATTCCGGAAGTGAACAACTGGGAAGCAGACTTCCTCACCAGACATAAGTCCTGGAGAGTGGAGACTTCATCAGGAAGTCTTCGCACAGATTGCAGTTCGGTGGGGACTGCCACAGATAGACAGGATGGCGTCCCGCCTCAACAAAAAGCTGCAGAGTTATTGCGCCTGGTCAAGAGACCCTCAGGCAGTACCAGTAGACGCCCTAGTGACACCGTGGGTGTTCCAGTCAGTCTATGTATTTCCTCCTCTTCCTCTCATACCCAAGGGTTGAGAATAATAAGAAAAAGGAGGAGTGAGAACAATCCTCATTGTTCCAGATTGGCCACGAAGGATCTGGTATCCGGATCTGCAGGAAATGCTTACAGAAAATCCGTGGCCTCTTCCTCTAAGGCAGGACCTGTTGCAACAGGGCCCGTGTCTGTTCCAAGACTTACCGCGGCTGCGTTTGACGGCATGGCGGTTGAACGCCGGATCCTAGTGGAAAAAGGCATTCCGGATGAGGTCATTCCTACGCTGATAAAGGCTAGGAAGGACGTGACATCTTAACATTATCACCGTATATGGCGAAAATATGTTTCTTGGTGTGAGGCCAGGAATGTTCCTACGGAAGAATTCCATCTGGGCCGTTTCCTTCACTTCCTACAAACTGGAGTGAATTTGGGCCTAAAACTTAGGCTCCATTAAGTTCAGACGTTTGTAAAAGGAGTGCTGCGTATTCAGCCTCCTTTTGTGCCTCCGGTGGCACCTTGGGGATCTTAACGTGGTGTTAAGTTTCCTAAAGTCACACTGGTTTGAACCACTTAAAACGGCGGAGTTAAAATATCTCACGTGGAAGGTGGCCATGTTATTAGCCTTGGCTTCGGCTAGACGTGTGTCAGAATTAGCGGCTTTGTCACATAAAAGCCCCTATCTGGTTTTCCATATGGATAGAGCAGAATTGCGGACCCGTTCACAATTTCTGCCGAAAGTGGTATCATCTTTTCATATGAGAAGAATACAAACGAATAAACAGAAAAAGACACCTGTCCTTATCTGTTATTCTTCCGGCGCTGATAGCAATTAGTAATTAATTACATAAAGTGCATCAATAGCAGCTGAGTAGGACAACTAGCTAGGTTGCCAATTAATTGGAGAACAAGAAAAAATATATAGTATACTCTGCGCTATATAACCACTATATCAGGTTGAACTATAGTGTGCAGTCTGTCATATAGAATAATTGACTCAGTAGAACTGTGAAGGTATAACAATAAATTCTTTATCTAATATTTAAAAAGCGGTATACATTTCATACAGAATAAGCAGCATGTATTAGGCAACAATTAATTTATAATCACAATTAGTATAGCATATAATGAGATAAGATATCTTTGTTATATTACTAAAAAATAAATGAAAGTACACTGGCGTCCCAGTGATTAATAAATGTCTCGTAAAAATAATCACGGCTTTATTTAGTAATGAACTTTTGTATATATTGAGGTATAATTACCCGTGTGCAGATTTCTGTGAGTATGGATAAGCAGGATCCGTTAGTATATGTGCACATAGATGGGTATGCAGTTAATTGAACTGATTGAAGCTGGTTTGGAAAAGGCCGTATATTTTCCACGGCTGAATTCCGGATAAAAATGGTTCTTATTGACCTGTGTGAAGATCTCCAAAGAACCCACCTCCTCAAACCGGGTGTTAGACCTCACTGCGGAGGCCAGTAGCAGTCACTCGGTACAGGTGAGCGGAAAACTGGACGTCTGTGATAATGGTAATCTCCTCAAGCCGGGTGTTAGACCTCACTGCAGCGGCCAATATCACTCACTCGGTACGGGTAGACAGAGAACCTGACGTCTGCAGCACAGCACCTGGACAGATGTCAGCGCCCTCGCCGAGAGCCGCTGGCCGGAGCGCCCGCGTGTAACCAAGCCGTGATGGGATATAGCTGTGAAGATCGTTGGCTGTGAGACCGTTTGGCAAGATGGGTCAGCAGGTAGTGCCGAACAGCTGAACTTCGGAAAGTGGGCGTCAACGCGTTTCGTCTCCTTGGCAACCGGAGACTTCCTCAGGACGAATACCTCCCCTCTATTCAGTCACATATTTAAACACTTTCTAATGAAATTACTTGCATCAGTTGGATCTATTTAATAGGTTGAAATATTTAGATTATATGCTACACATACTAGAAAGTTATTCTTTGTAGTTAAAAGTTGATCATACAACATAATTAATATTATATTGAACATCTACTGAGTCAATCTAACAAATTATATACATTAATGAGTATTTTTTCTCACTTTAAACTTAACTACCATGATTCCTGTCTATTAATCGAACATCACTTTTAGACATATATTTCTATCTTATATAAATGGAGATCTTCACACAGGTCAATAAGAACCATTTTTATCCGGAATTCAGCCGTGGAAAATATACGGCCTTTTCCAAACCAGCTTCAATCAGTTCAATTAACTGCATACCCATCTATGTGCACATATACTAACGGATCCTGCTTATCCATACTCACAGAAATCTGCACACGGGTAATTATACCTCAATATATACAAAAGTTCATTACTAAATAAAGCCGTGATTATTTTTACGAGACATTTATTAATCACTGGGACGCCAGTGTACTTTCATTTATTTTTTAGTAATATAACAAAGATATCTTATCTCATTATATGCTATACTAATTGTGATTAGGATTCCGAGTTACTTGATGTGGTCAGGGCTTTGAAAATTTACGTGGCCAGAACGGCTAGAGTCAGGAAAACTGAAGCGCTGTTTGTCCTGTATGCATCCAACAAGATTGGTGCCCCTGCTTCAAAGCAAACTATTGCTCACTGGATTTGTAACACGATTCAGCAAGTGCATTCTACGGCTGGATTGCCGTTACCAAGATCGGTCAAGGCCCATTCCACTAGGAAGGTGGGCTCTTCTTGGGCGGCTGCCCCGGGGGGTTTCGGCACTACAGCTGTGTCGAGCTGCTACTTGGTCGGGTTCAAACACTTTTGCAAAATTTTATAGGTTTGATACCCTGGCTGAGGAGGACCTCATGTTTGCTCAATCGGTGCTGCAGAGTCATCCGCACTCTCCCGCCCGTTTGGGAGCTTTGGTATAATCCCCATGGTCCTTACGGAGTCCCCAGCACCCTCTAGGACGTTAGAGAAAATAAGATTTTACTTACCGGTAAATCTATTTCTCGTAGTCCGTAGAGGATGCTGGGCGCCTGTCCCAAGTGCGGACTTCTTCTGCAATACTTGTATATAGTTATTGCTTCAATAAGGGTTACGTTATAGTTGCATCGGTCTTGCACTGATAATATGTTGTTTTCATACTGTTAACTGGGTAGTTATCACAAGTTATACGGTGTGATTAGTGTGGCTGGTTTGAATCTTGCCCTTGGATTAACAAAACCCTTTCCTTGTACTGTCAATCTCATCTGGGCAGTTTCTCTAACTGAGGTCTGGAGGAGGGGCATAGAGGGAGGAGCCAGTGCACACCAGGAACTAAATTCTTTCTTAAAGTGCCCATGTCTCCTGCGGAGCCCGTCTATTCCCATGGTCCTTACGGAGTCCCCAGCATCCTCTACGGACTACGAGAAATAGATTTACCGGTAAGTAAAATCTTATTTTTGCTGAGCCATGGTAGTAGCAATCAAATTTTGTGGTACTGTGCTACATATTAATTGCAAAGAAAATTATGAGAACGAAAAGATTTTATTATTTTTTACCTATGTAACATTATTATAGCATACATTTCTGCTAACCAAGAAATAAGTAATGGTTCCGATCAATCAGGTAACTAGTAGGAGTTATGGTTTATTTAATTGTGTATATGTTAGTGATGATGTACATTTAGCATACATATTTGAGGCATGGGTAGATTTGCACCTTTTGAACATTGCTAGTAAATAATGGTCTAGCTGCTATTAATCACATATGCCAGTAGAAACAAAATCAATATCCCATATACTATTCATGGGCAGCACGTGTGGTGTAATGGTTAGCCTTACTGCCTCATAGCACGGAGGTCATGGGTTTGATTCCCACCATGGCCCCTAACTGTGTGGAGTTTGTATATTCTCTCAGTACTTGTGTGGGTTTCCTCCGGGTACTCTGGTTTCCTCCCACAATTCAAAAAATATACTGGTAGGTTAATTGGCTCCCAACAAAATTAACCCTAATGTGTACGTGTCTGCATGTACATGTGGTAGGGAATATAGATTGTAAGCTCCACTGGGTCAGAGACTGATGTGAAAGGCCAAATATTCTCTGTATAGCGCTGCAGAATATGTGTGTGTTATATAAATAACTGGTAATACAGGTTGAGTATCCCATATCCAAATATTCCGAAATACGGAATATTCCGAAATACGGACTTTTTTGAGTGAGAGTGAGATAGTGAAACCTTTGTTTTCTGATGGCTCAATGTACATAAACTTTGTTTAATACACAAAGTTATTAAAAATATTGTATTAAATGACCTTCAGGCTGTGTGTATAAGGTGTATGTGAAACATAAATGAATTGTGTGACTGTAGACACACTTTGTTTAATGCACAAAATTATAAAAAATATTGGCTAAAATTACCTTCAGGCTGTGTGTATAAGGTGTATATGTAACATAAATGCATTCTGTGCTTAGATTTAGGTTCCATTACCATGATATCTCATTATGGTATGCAATTATTCCAAAATACGGAAAAATCAGATATCCAAAATACCTCTGGTTCCAAGCATTTTGGATAAGGGATACTCAACCTGTAATAATATTAATCTGATGTGATGCTCTGCCTTCCCCTGATATGTTTAGAACAGAGTTGTAACTTATATCATGAAGGGTAAGGTACTACTGGTAAGTGAAATTATTACAATGTCTGATTGTAAAACTCATACAGGTGTAGCCATGCTCATCTTGCTGTGATGTGGCATGCTGCATCACGTGCCAGGCTATGACTATTTGCAGCCGACGATCGCTCAATTTCATTAAGAATTAATGAAGCGATCACCGGCTGCGCTTAGTCCAGCATGTCATGCAGCAAGCCGTCTTGCAGCATCCTGCATCGCAGAAAAGATGAGCATGGCTACATCTGTAACAGTTTATGTGATGGTCACAAAAAAAAAAAAAAGTACTTTCAGCCAAGACAACAAAAATAGGATTTTAAATACCTACTGGTAAATCCTTTTCGCGTAGTCCATAAGGGATACTGGGGTTCACTTAGTACGATGGGGTATAGACGGGGTCCAAAGGAGACGGGGCACTTTAAATTTCTTCAACTGGCTGTGCTGGCTCCTCCCCTCTATGCCCCCTCCCACAGGCAGTTATAGGTAAAATAGTGCCCGAAGGAGAATGGACATACTTGAGAGGAGGAACATAACAATGAGTGGTGAGATTCACACACCAGCACACCACAACATAAACTGACCAGCAATGGCTGGCAACCAAACAGCAACAGCTGAACAGGTAAACTTATATAGAAGAAACAACCTGCAGAAAAGTCAGCACACTGAGGCGGGCGTCCAGTATCCCTTATGGACTACGAGAAAAGGATTTACCGGTAGGTATTTAAAATCCTATTTTCTCAAGCATCCATAAGGGATACTGGGGTTCACTTAGTACGATGGGGACATCCCAAAGCTTCCTGAACGGGTGGGAATGTGCGGAGACGTCTGCAGCACCGCCTGCCCAAACTGGGTATCCTCTTTGGCCAGAGTGTCAAACTTGTAGAATTTCACAAAGATGTTCTTCCCCGACCAGGTAGCAGCTCAGCATAGTTGCAAGGCCGAGACTCCACGAGCAGCCGCCCAGGAAGACCCCACTGATCTTGTAGAGTGGGCCTGCAGAGAATGTGGAACAGGTAAGGCTGCCGACACATAGTCAACTTAAGCCAATGAACAATGGACTGCTTAGAAACAGAACAACCCATTTTCTGTGCATCATATAGCACAAACAGGGAATCCATCTTTCTGATCCAAGCCTACATCTTCAAGTAGATCTTCAAGGCT
Organism: Pseudophryne corroboree; assembly: GCF_028390025.1. Classification (NCBI taxonomy): domain Eukaryota; kingdom Metazoa; phylum Chordata; class Amphibia; order Anura; family Myobatrachidae; genus Pseudophryne; species Pseudophryne corroboree. The sequence continues at coordinate 253,387,524 of NC_086451.1, read as the reverse complement.
CGCGCAGCATCCAAAGACTCCGGAGGTGCAGAAGAGCCAGAACTAGATGAAACCACAATAGGTTGGTTTAAATGGAAGGCAGAGACAACTTTTGGCAGGAACTGCTGCCGAGTCCTGAGCTCTGCTCTGTCCTCGTAAAAGACCAAGTAAGGACTTTTACACGATAAGTCTCCCAATTCAGAGACATCTAGCAGAAGCCAGGGCCAATAACATTACCGTCTTCCACGTAAGGTACTTGACTTTTACTTTCATCAGCGGTTCAAACCAGGAGGATTGTAGAAAATCCAAAACCACATGCAGATCCCAGGGTGCCTTTGGTGGATCAAAGGGAGTCTGTATGTGAAGCACTCCTTGCAAGAAGGTCTGCACCTCTGACAACATAGCCAACTTCTTCTGGAAGAGAACAGAGAGGGCTGAAATCTGGACGTTAAGGGAGCCGAGATGTAAGCCCATATCCACACCATTCTGCAGGAAAGTAAGAAACGTCCCAGGCTGAATTCCGCAAGAGGATATGTGCGCTCCTCGAGACATATCGTTTCCAGATATGATTATAGTGTTTTGACGTCACAGGCTTTTCTGGAAAAGCCTTTGTGAGCTAGGATGATCTGCTCAACCTCCATGCCGTCAAACGAAGTTGCCGGAAGTCTGGGTAGATGAACGGTCCTTGAAGAAGATCTCTTCATTGGCAGAGGCCAAGGGTCTTTTACGGACATGTCCAGGAGGTCCACGTACCACGCCTTTCGAGGCCAACCTGGGGCAATCAGAATTGCCTGGACTCTTTGATTCCTGATTAGCTTTAGCACCCTCAGGAGCAGAGGAAACGGGTAGACCAGCCGGTAAGGCCAAGGCGTCGTCAGTGCATCTACTGCTCTCGCCTGAGGGTCCCTGGTTCTCGAACAATACCATGGAAGCTTCTTGCTGAGTCGAGATGCAATCATGTCTATCTGTAGACAGCCCTATAGATTGATGATCTGTTGAAACACCTGGTGGTGTAGGCTCCAGAATGAAGATAGCAGACAGTGCTCTTGCATTTCTTTCCGCCCAGAGGAGTATCCTTGACACCTCTCGCATGCAGGCTCTGCTTTTTGTCCCTCCTGGTCGATTGATATAAGTCACGGCCGTGGTGTTTTCCGACTGAACCTGAACAGCTCGATCCCAGAGCAGAGGAGTGGCCTGAAGCAGAGCGTTGTAGATTGCCCGAAGTTCCAGAATGTTGATCGGAAGTAGGGCTTCGTGAGCTGACCACCTGCCCTGGAACTGAGCCCCTTGGATGACAGCACCCCATCCCCTCAGACTCGCATCTCTTGTGAGGAGGATCCAATCCTGAATCCCAAAACTCCGACCTTCCAGTAGGTTTGAGGACTGAAGCCACGACAGGAGGGAAATCCTGACCTGAGGTGATAACCGTATAATCCGATGCATAAGTAGGTGCGATCCGGACCACTTGCTTAGGAGATCCAATTGAAATGTTCTGGCATGGAACCTTCCGTACTGTATCGCCTCCTATAAGGCTACAATCTTTCCCAACAATCGTATGCAAAGATGGATGGATATCCGATTCGACTGTAGTACAACTGACCATTTCCTGAAGCATCCTTGCTTTGTCCTCTGGGAGGAATACTTTCTGAGCTACTGTGTCCAGAAACATTCCCAGGAACAGGAGCCACTGAGTAGGCTCCAGGTGGGGCTTCTGCAAATTGAGACTCGACCCATGTTGTGACAGAAGGTGAACAGTGCGGTCTATACTGAGCAATACAAGCTCCCAGGATCTCGCTTTTAACAAGAGATTGTCCAGGTAAGTGATGATTTTTACCCCCTGGACGCGGAGCTGGAACATAATTTCCACCATTACCTTCGTGAAGACCCTCGGAGCTGTGGACAGGCCGAAGGGTAGCGCTTGGGACTAGTAGTGATCATTCAGCAGGGCGAACCGCAGGTAAGCCTGGTGAGGCGGCCAAATTGGAATATGGAGATAAATGTCCTTTATATTCAGAGAGACCATGAACTCGTTTTTCCAGACCCGCTATCACTGCTCGAAGGATTCCATCTTGAACTTGAAAACCTTTTAGGTAAGGGTTCAAGGATTTTAGATTCAAAATGGGTCTTACCGAACCGTCCGGTTTCGGTACCACAAACAGGTTGGAGTAGTAACCCTTTCCCTGTTGTAGTGGCCCTGGCACAATGACTTGGGACTGGACCAACTTTTGGATGGACTGTTTCAGCATAACTTGTGAATCCTCCAAAACTGGTAAGCTTTTAAAAAATCGTTGGGGAGGAGCACCGTCGAACTCCAGCTTGTAGCCCTGAGAAATTAAGTCTCTTACCCAGGCATCCTGGCAGGAGCTTTCCCAGACCTTGCTGAAGTGACGCAGTTGAGCTCCCACCTCGAGGTACCCTCAGGGTGGGGAGGCACCGTCATGCTGAGGCCTTAGTGGACGCTAAACTGGTGCTTTGTTCCTGAGAACTTGTGGCAGCTGGTTTTCTTTTCCTACCTCTGGTGCCTCTCGCCGCTGTTGGGACGCCTCTGGCTCTTGATCTGAACATGGCAGATCAAAAGGACTGAGTAGGCGGCCCCGGGTAGGAACGCCTAGCCCGCAGGGCCCCAGAGGAGGGGGGTACGGGTCATTGGGTCGACAGTCATTAGGTCGACCACTAAAGGTCGACATGGGCATTAAGTTGACATGGGCATTAGGTCGACAGGTGAAAAGGTCGACATGAGTTGGACTTTTTTTGTGTCATTTCTTCATAAAGTGACGGTGTCAAAGTCAGAAAAATGTCTCAGTGCACACTGCCATATTTGCACCGCACACTGGTCCGTGCTGCGCATGCGTACGCTCTCCCGTGGAAGCGCATACCCGCAATAGCGTGCACTCGCACGCGCAGTATGCGCATTTACGGTAGAGTTTATGTGATCGTAGCGTGCGACTCATTCGTTACAAAAGTTCACAATTAATGTAGTTTATAGATCATGTTCCCCTCAATAGTTTCTGTAAGATTGGTTTAGATAGAATGTCCCTGAGCGGAGGAATCCCTCTTTGTATTGCACGAAGGGTCTAACAGGAGTCATACAGCAGTGTTTGATACCCATCGGAAGAGTATTTAATTAGCAATATTCCGGTGTTGGTTTGGAGCGTATTAATCGCTCGTGCGAATAGTTATGGACATAAGAAGTTTATGTCCATTTCTATGATTTGCACATACTCAGGTATGCGGCGGGAAACCCAGTTCCCCACCCACCTGAGCTGTTGGAAATCAGCACAGCCCACCTGTATGAATCAACCTATGACCTTTGGTTACAGTACAGGGCCGAATTCCTGTGTCCAATAAACTGTAGGATTGTAGGGACTAGGAGATTGCATTGTGTGTGGGGCATAAATAGGCAGACCGACCACATCCAGCTCTCACTCTCTCATCAACGGTTATCTGCTGATAATCGGGAGCTGGATATCGAGGCGCAGGCGATCATACCCTTGTGCGTAAGTTCTCTCCGTAATCATTGTCTTTCTGTGAGCCAATTTCTCTCCCTCTGTGTCTATTTCTCTCTCTCTATTTTCTCTTTTCTCTCATATCTCCCCTAGACTAAACTTTATTGTATTGTATTGTATTAGATCAGGATAGTATTGTAGTTTATCCCTTAGTTAGGTGTTTGGTTAGGAAGTCTTTGTTATATTGTAGTGTATCATTTGTACTGTGTTACTCTTTTACAAGTATACTAGATATAATACAGATAATAGGCTTTGGAACCCTAAACAAGTATCTGTGTATTTTCTATAGTGTTAAGTGTTCACTTGAGCGTCGGTGACGCTCAATCAGCTTTGTAGTTAGTCAGGTTACACAAGGTTGCACTTACACCCTGTATTCACATTAAGATATATAGCGCATTACATTGTTAAAAGGTTTAAATATAAAGGTATTGTGCTGTGAGCGCCTGCACCGCTGGTGACCTCCTCGTGGTCTCGAGCGTACGCTACGCTACAGCGAATCATTCCCCTAGACATAACCAATAACGTGTCCTGTGATCACTGGGCCGTGAGCGAACGTGACGCTTGAGCGTCTCGCCTACGGCTGAGCGATCGCTACGCAGATAGCGTACCATTACGGTACTTCTTAAGTAAACAGCGTACAGTGTTCTTAGCTTCATAAGGGTTGTTTATACGACAAAGGAATTTAGCATTGTCAATTGCGGGCTCGTCCGGTCCTTTTCACATCTGCACTAGGTAGATCAGCAGACATTATCCCCCAGCAAAAGGGTGGGAGGTTGTCTCGCAGTTGCTGACGGGATAAGCGTCTGCTTCGCTTAGGTAAAGAGTGCTGAAGGAATCGCGGCCGGAAACATCGATTCCATTAATCTTTCAGTACATGACAAGTAGTGTTCGTGAACTGAACGATTGGACCGCACGTAATTGTGTGCAGTAGTTAGTAACCTGACCTAATACCATTAGAGTAAACTGGTCACAAACGCTATTTGTACATTCTGACGTGATTTGTGTAATTTTTTATTTTTGGAAGGGAAGTTCGCTGGTCACTCAGGAACTATCCAACAACCGATACTTGCTGGGGACTGGTAGGTCCAGCACGCCCCAGTAAGTAAAGGTTTACAGGGGCCCTGGGTTGGGTACCACAGCTCTGGTTTACAGTGATTGCGGCATAGGCCAACGTGGGCGAGAAGTAAGTGGGGTACTTGATAAACCACCACCGCCGGCCTGCCCAAGGACATCTTGGTTTGTTTGTAAGGGTGCGCTGAAAGCCTTGATATTCAAGGAGGAATAAGCAACGCCTGCAGATTATGGGGGCCATTTGTTCAGGTAGGGGGCGATCAACCCAGGTTCAGGTTGATTCAGAGAACCGATCCATCGGGTCGGCACGAGATGTGATGTGTAAGAAATATGGAAATCACGCTGAAGTTTTTTGTGATGAATGGGAGAGAATGACTGTACAAGACAGGGACAAGTTCCCAAGAATAGGTAGCTTCAGTCCAGAGGTGTTACAAAATTTAAGGAGGAGGATAAGTCTCGTTGAACTAACGAAGAGACAAAATAAACATTATGAATATTTACAGTTATGGCAACAGGAAAGTGAATTACAAAGAGAGTCTATTGACTTTTCTGACTCTTATCTTGAGAGGAGAGACATGGCATCGGGAGAGGAGTTGATTGCGGAGAGAAAAGCACAAGGGTGGAACAATAAAAACGCTCTTAGCAACTGTAATATAGATTATAAGAATAAGTGTAATAAATGTAACAATGATTATTGTAATACTGTTGAATGTACAACTATTAACCTGTGCCAGTTGCACCCCATGTCAAACCTCCCTCAGGAATACAAACAAGACAGTGAGCCCAGAACGATGTCAGCACCTCTTCCAACAACCATCACAGAAGCCATCCAGGTGGACACGACCAAATGGGTAAAGGCAATAATCGAACCCCCTAACGGAGGGTCAGGTGAGGTCGTGTCCACAGGTACGTACAATGTTTCATATCACGCACAAACAGATGTACCCCATATTGTAAGGCCAACACAAGATGATGGAACTGAGCTCAATCTGGCCAGGGTGATCTCAGTCCCCAATGGGAAGACTGACGATCAGGGAATCATTCCCGTCAAGGACAGTGCAATGCGCTGTCTCTTGTCCCGGACCGAATTGAGATCAATTGTGTCTGAATTTCCTGATCCTAGGAAAAATCTAGCCAAATGTCAAAGGTTTATAAAAGAACTAGGAAACGCCACAGAACCCACCAACAAAGAGTGGCGGACAGTGCTGAGGGCATGTTTGCCCTCCAGGGTTGACCCTGAAAAGTTCATTGCTGATTGTAAATTAAACACAGAGGTACCTTGTACGGAGGAACACAATCAGGAATGTATTAGGCAGATTAACCGACAGTTAGGAATATATTTCCCAGCTGCTGTCAAGTGGAATGAAATTTTCTCCATAAGACAAAACGAAAGGGAAAATGTTTCTAATTATTTCAATCGAGCACTGCAAATAATGGCTGGAAACACTGGGATCACGGACATCAAGACAAATGCACAACATAGAAGAATAGCGGTTAAGGTATTAATGAATGGTTTAAAAGATGAATTAAAAACAAGGGTACAGACCACCAACCCAAACTGGAGAGATATCTCGGTGACTGCACTAAGAGAAGCCGTCATCAATCAGGATCAGAATATCACCAGATACAGAGAGTCACAAAGAGATAAGTTAATGGCAGCAAAAATACAGGCCCAAACCACAAGACCACCCCAACAAAAGCCCCACACCCCTGCGAGAAATCCAGATATGGTAGTCTGTTACCATTGTCATAGAAAGGGACACATTGCAAGAGATTGTAGATCACGAGAAAGACCACACCATAATCATAAAAACCAAGGAACCAGGGAAGCACAGGGGAAACGATTGATGATGATGAGCATCCGAGCGTTTGAGGAGGCATCAAATCAGCCAAGACCCCATTTCACTGACACATGGAGGAAGCCCAGGATTTGTTACCATTGTAGGAGAGAAGGGCATTATGCCCACGACTGCAACAGCCCACATAAAGTTAGACCCCCTAGACCAAGAAATGAGCAAAATTACAACACACACCATTATAATCAAGAATCACATAGGCAGGAAAGGTGATTGTTAGGAATGGAGGCAAGCCTGAGGTAACGGTTAATGAAGTGGGAGGTCATTCACTGAAGACACGGGAATGACCAGGTTAAACGTTGTAAATGTATTTGTGAAAAATGTTTTTCCCTTTTCTCACTCTCTATCCCCATCTCTGACGATTATTGGTAAGAATTCAAACATTGCATATTCGCCTGGTCCTTGCAGAAGTCTACCAAACCCCAGCATGACCTATCCACCACAATGTATTCTGGCCAGATACAGACAGTGGAATAATGCAAGTGCTGGTGGGGAGGGACTGCTCAAGGAGACCATTAGACACGTAGATACGACAGCCTAATAAGTCTGACAATGTTTTTCTAATACTAACAATGTTTTCTTACAATGTTTAAAAATACTTTGTTTCTCTTTTCTTATTGATGGTTATTGTCGAGTTATGTAATGTATATATGCACATGAATTGTTCTCTATCTCTTTTGTTTTTTTATTTTCTCTCTCTTCTCACTCATGTTTCCATGATTTAAAGATGCTATGTCACCCCTCAGTTGGACCAATGATAATGCCAGATTTTTGCTCCTTACAGAAAGATCGTCGGTTAGGAGGGAATATTGCGTCACCAGAATGATCGTTTTTGAAGACTGAGAGACAGCACCTTTTGAGAGGACAGCAGAACAAGAAGAACAACAAAACGAGAGAACTTATTATCGTAACGAGTTCTCTCCCCCTCAAACTGATTATCTTATACCCCCTTTACAAATTTCTTCTTTTCTCCTCCTGTAAGATGGACTTGCCCCAAGAGACTGTGATATGGATTTTCCTGTTGACCATGATGTTGACCAGAGCAGTCTGTTTCGGTGAGAGTACCAGTGAGGTCGAGAAAGGATCCAGAAAGGTCCTGATGACTGAGACGGAGGTGTAAATTTCCAATAGCAACCCAATCACCAAGCAAAGGCGAGTACCGGGCACGATCTAACAACCATGTTATTTGTAAACAACTGTGAAGGAATGTTAGTTCAAAAAGAAAGTTGTATCTGTAGGCTCTGTAACAAAGTAATGCCAATCCAGTTTTAATATCCATATGGACCGGCATCCATTGAGTGACTATCACTCTCTAGTGGGTAGCGTGTTAAACCAAACAGATTGTTGGGTATGCTCTCAAGTACCTCAGGGTCACAGTAAATCAGGGCTAGTACCATTTCCTTTAACGTTAGGGGAGGTACTTGAGCTAAGTGGTGGGAGACCGGTGGACCGGAGGTTTAACATCTCCAGCCCTCCTAGTTTGAAGCTCCACCAATACCATGTGGATAGGTCCCTCATATGTTTTAACATCTCCAATCCCAGAAAACCGGGAAATTGGGAAGTGTCATGGAGCAACCTTACCATGACCTTTTCACACAGAGCAGATAGAATGCCTACAGATACAGAGCTCGTACGCCACATAGCCAGTAGAGGAAAATCATTTCGGTATCGATATACCTTAGGAAATAGGATTACTAGAGTTGGAGAGGTATCACCAGGATACTGTGCACATGTCATACAAACTGATACGTGCATTAGGCAGATGGAAGAATTAGGGTCAGGAGATTTCACCTGGAAGGTTTGTAACATGGTCATGTCCTTCTCCGTCCCTTATGTTCTCCCCGATGATGCATATTTCATATGCGGGAGAAAGGCGTACAAGTGGCTTGCCCCAAACTCTGAAGGATTGTGTTATATTGGAAAAGTATTGCCTGAAGTAATGACTGTTACACATGACAAAATGAAGGACATACACCGTGGTGCCCAAACTCCTTATACTCACACTCACTACGAGCACCTTGTTAAAAGACAACTGTCAGAAAGGTTAGAGCATCCGGCCTCTGATCTTATCCATGAATCCACCGGGATTCAGGTTCTGGTAGCGTTAGATTTCACTCGCACCGCTCGAGGTGTGATGAATTATAGATACATTTCCGCACTCGCCAATTTGTTAGATAATATCACTGAAATGTATGATGACACGTTTAGATACACTGGAAGGGAACTCCAAGCTTATAAAACAGAACTAGTTCAGCATAGGATGGTTCTTAATTACCTTACAGCAGTAACAGGCGGATATTGTGTTACATTGGCAACACAGTACGGCATAAAGTGTTGCACGTATATCACAAATAGCACCGAGGATCCGGTAGAGGTCATAGACCAAAAGATGGACGATATTCTGCAATTAAAGTGGGAATTTCGTCGAAAACACAATCTCACCCTTGCTGCTGTAGGTAATGAGCTGACTGGTTGGGTGTCATGGTTGAACCCGCGAAATTGGTTCTCCGGTTTAGGAGACTGGGCTCAAGGAGTCATAATGGATGTTGGAAAGTTTCTCCTATGTATTTTGGGTGTCGTTATATCTATTGGATTGATATTTAGATGCGGGCAGGCTTTGATGAGGTGCAAGCAAAGTACGAAAGTGATGAGCTTAAGGAGTGAGGAAACTGTAATTAACCTGGATTTGATTTATGACCCAATGCTAGAAACCATGACGTAATGATGTAATGAGTATACGGTCCGCCTTTCACCCATTTCTATGTTTTCCTCCGAGGTACAAAGACCCACGTAGACGAAGGATTTGATGAGCCAAGGGGCCGACAACGGAAAGATGGAAAGAAGAAGAGCAGACGACCTGATAAACAAGATTTTGATGGACAATGCCATGGGTACCCCAGTTTCCCTAGGAACTTTAAAACCACGCTAGCCCAACATTTTTTGTAAATCCATGGACGTTGTATGTTTTACTCACGATTTATGAGCAAAAGCACAAAGAAGAAGACTCCAATCAACCGACACCAATCAAGACCTCAATCGACGAACGTACATTACCCTGACATAGAATATCATTGCATTTTTCGTAAGTGTTCTTTATCTTCATCTCTGCAACCCTCAGGCAATAACACACATAGTCGATAGGGAATACAGGCACAGATAGCAGCAACCACATACCCCCCCCCCCAATTCATGTATCATCAACTAAAATGTGCATCCCCATTGTGTTACAACCACAGCCGAAATGAGCTCGGTAGAGTTTGACAGCCCATCCACAGACCTGTACCACAGGATAAGAAGGAATTCAAATGTATACTTCGCAATACCTCGAAGCTTGATCTACCACACGTACGGCACGATGATACATGACCCTCCAAACATGGACTCATACACACATGCTCCTGCTTTCTCACTAGGTCATACCCTCTTCACACCTTCTCCTCTCTCCTCCCCTACCCAACCATGGAAATCAATTAACCCCTGACTTACATTTTTCTCCTTAAATGTTTTGTGGCAGTTATTATTGACTGCCAAAGGGTGGACTGTCAAAGTCAGAAAAATGTCTCAGTGCACACTGCCATATTTGCACCGCACACTGGTCCGTGCTGCGCATGCGTACGCTCTCCCGTGGAAGCGCATACCCGCAATAGCGTGCACTCGCACGCGCAGTATGCGCATTTACGGTAGAGTTTATGTGATCGTAGCGTGCGACTCATTCGTTACAAAAGTTCACAATTAATGTAGTTTATAGATCATGTTCCCCTCAATAGTTTCTGTAAGATTGGTTTAGATAGAATGTCCCTGAGCGGAGGAATCCCTCTTTGTATTGCACGAAGGGTCTAACAGGAGTCATACAGCAGTGTTTGATACCCATCGGAAGAGTATTTAATTAGCAATATTCCGGTGTTGGTTTGGAGCGTATTAATCGCTCGTGCGAATAGTTATGGACATAAGAAGTTTATGTCCATTTCTATGATTTGCACATACTCAGGTATGCGGCGGGAAACCCAGTTCCCCACCCACCTGAGCTGTTGGAAATCAGCACAGCCCACCTGTATGAATCAACCTATGACCTTTGGTTACAGTACAGGGCCGAATTCCTGTGTCCAATAAACTGTAGGATTGTAGGGACTAGGAGATTGCATTGTGTGTGGGGCATAAATAGGCAGACCGACCACATCCAGCTCTCACTCTCTCATCAACGGTTATCTGCTGATAATCGGGAGCTGGATATCGAGGCGCAGGCGATCATACCCTTGTGCGTAAGTTCTCTCCGTAATCATTGTCTTTCTGTGAGCCAATTTCTCTCTCTCCCTCTGTGTCTATTTCTCTCTCTCTATTTTCTCTTTTCTCTCATATCTCCCCTAGACTAAACTTTATTGTATTGTATTGTATTAGATCAGGATAGTATTGTAGTTTATCCCTTAGTTAGGTGTTTGGTTAGGAAGTCTTTGTTATATTGTAGTGTATCATTTGTACTGTGTTACTCTTTTACAAGTATACTAGATATAATACAGATAATAGGCTTTGGAACCCTAAACAAGTATCTGTGTATTTTCTATAGTGTTAAGTGTTCACTTGAGCGTCGGTGACGCTCAATCAGCTTTGTAGTTAGTCAGGTTACACAAGGTTGCACTTACACCCTGTATTCACATTAAGATATATAGCGCATTACATTGTTAAAAGGTTTAAATATAAAGGTATTGTGCTGTGAGCGCCTGCACCGCTGGTGACCTCCTCGTGGTCTCGAGCGTACGCTACGCTACAGCGAATCATTCCCCTAGACATAACCAATAACGTGTCCTGTGATCACTGGGCCGTGAGCGAACGTGACGCTTGAGCGTCTCGCCTACGGCTGAGCGATCGCTACGCAGATAGCGTACCATTACGGTACTTCTTAAGTAAACAGCGTACAGTGTTCTTAGCTTCATAAGGGTTGTTTATACGACAAAGGAATTTAGCATTGTCAACGGTGAACCCCAATTAGTGCACCATGTCCCCTCACATGGCTCGCTTTGCTCACCATGCTTCGGGCAAGGTACCTCGCTCCACTACCCTTCGCTCGGCACAGGTTACCATTCCCATCGTAGTCCGCGTGGATCGTTAAGTATGGAAAAATCCAAAAAATGTGAAAAACTCATGTCGACCTTCAGTGGTCGACCTAATGACTGTCGACGTAAGCTGTGTTGACCTAACGACCGTATCCCGAGGGGAGGAACGTGGACTTTCCCACAGTAACTTTGGAAATCCACATATCCAACTCAACCCTGAAGAGCCAATCCCCTAAAAGAGGAAGAGACTCTGCATCCGCTATTCACTGACCCAGCCACAAAGCTCTGCGCGCCAACACTGCCATAGCAATGGTCCTAGCATTAATATTGCTGATCTCCTTGAGAGAGTCGCACAGGACACGTGCAGTGTCTTTAATGTGCTTTAGGAGAGTCACGTAGTGACCAGGGACATATCCCGAGAGGCCCTCTTGAATTTGAGTAGTCCACGTAGTAATGGCATGCGTCATCCAGCAACCCGATATGACCAGTCTTTGTGATACACCAGCCGCTATGTAAATAGACATCAGTGTAGTCTCTATTTTCCTATCCCCAGGGTCCTTTATGGTAAAGGAGCCCGGAGCTGGTAGTACCGCCTTTTTAGAGAGGTTGATACGTATACGGCTGGCGTTTCTTCACAGATTTTCCTGCCTTCAGAAGCAAATGGGAAAGTGTGCAAAAATAGTTTTGTCACTTGGTATTTCTTATCTGGATTTGTCCAAGCTAACTTAAACAGGTCATCCAGTTCTGCAGAATCAGGGAAAGTGACATTGAGTTTGTTCTGTGTTAAGAAAAATGACTGCTGTGCCACAGCATCCTCTAGAGGGAGTTTTAACATGAGGGGCTCAATACCCTGTGCAGAAGGGGAATCCCCAGTAACAGGATCCAATTCCTCCCCGTCCTCCTGTATCTCATCAGATTCTGAGAGTAAAGCAGGCAACCCATGTTCTAGTGGCCCTGCTTTAGAGAGGGGGGGTTGTTGAACATCTGCCCTTGCAGCTAGATCTTCAACAGCCTGCTGCAGTTGTTGAGTCTTTTGAGAATTAGCAGTGAGCTGAGATTACATATATCTGACATCATGGATTTTATGGCTCCTACCCAGGAAGGCTCATGACCCCGCCATTCCCCCCCACCCCTCCCAGGCCCCTCACTGAGTTGTGAGTACTGGATGCATTGTTCACATGATATGGAGCCAGATGTAGAGGGAGAGAATCTGGTGTGACATACACTGCATAGTTTGTGTTTTACCATGTTTACAGTAGACAACACGTATATACACGTACACACAGACAAGTAATATAATAGCAAGCCTGCCCATACTGTATGTGAGAGGGAGACAGAAGAAGGAACAGCACACCGAAGCTAAGCAGCCCCAGTGAGACTGCAAGGTGTTTTATCATGGTGTAACACAGGAGTTTTAGTCCTTTTCAGGACACAGATTGTGTACAATAGCGGCTCTCCTTTGCTACATCCCTGTACCAGTTTTCCTGCATATCCTGAGTGCCTGGAGGAGCTGTGTGTGCATGCTGCTGCATCTGTAAGCAGAGGAAGGCGGCAAAATGCAGCTGGCCCTGCTCTGAAGGAAGCTCCACCCCCTGTAATGGTGTTGGAGCTATGTAGATTTTTATACTGGCAATGTATCCCACAGAGTGAAAAATTAAGTAAAGATACCTGTTTTCACTGCCGCTGGCCAATGTACGCGGAGGGCTATAGTGGATCCCCCCAGGTAGGGTTCCATATGCCGCCCTGCGTTTGCACCACATAAGAACTGGGGGACCCACCTAGAGGGGCCCCCGGTTTGTACTCGCCACTCCTCACCTTCAGACATCTGTAAGGGGTGTGCGGCGTGCTGCGATTGCAACGGCTAAGGTGCAGTGGCCCGCTGTACAACAACCTCTCAGGACGGTGGTCCTGCAGTGCGGAAGCGGCACTAACTCCTTAAGAGACCACGGTAACCGCCCCTCCCCCATAACTCCCATGGTGCAGGTATGCTGTTGCCCAAACAGCATACCGAAAATAAAGTTTTAAAATAAACTGAAGAAAACTGGAGCTCCAGAGTGTGCATCCTCTCCCTAGGGCACTTTTTTCTAAACTCCATGTGGGAGAAGGCATAGAGGGGAGGAGCCAGCACACCCAGTTTAAGAAATCTAAAGTACACCGGCTTCTTTGGACCCCGTCTATACCCATCATACTAAGTGAACATCAGTATCCCTTATGGATGCTAGAGAAAAGCCCTTTATCTGTTGTCTCTGTGATAAGAAAGTGTCTACACGTGAGCGGAATAGAGGTAATTCTTCTAGGGTGCAGATGCATTATACTTTAACTCTACAGCACTGATGACAGCCACATGCAGATATCTGAGGCAAGTATGACAGATCATAATCTGCTATAGGCTCCAGATACACCTAATTAAGAGAATTAAGGAATCAACTGTAGCGGAATACACATTATATATTGTGGATTGGTCTATTACCAACAGTATAAATAGATGTTCTGCCACAGCTATTCTTTCTAGTACAAAAAAAAGTCTATCCAGTAAAGTCTTTCCCAACACTATACCATTACAACAGATGATGTCCAAATTTGGTGGAGGAGAACTACAGTAGAATTAGACTAAAGAGATACTTTAATTATCAGCAGACAGTGGGCTTGTTGTACTGAACTTCAGTAAATATTCTATATCCATGCATCTAGCGCAAAGGGGGGGGGGGGGGAATTCTGACACCGACACAATGTGCTGTAACGTAATGAAAGATTGCATCCTGCCGACAGCGCAACTTTCCCATTGCACCCTATTGAGATGTGTGAGAAAATGTGTGGAGTCACTGCAGTAATTAGATGCTACGAGTGCAGCCAGGTATTGTGCTGAATTGAATTCCCCCCAGTGTGTTATGTGGTATTCATCACATCCTTATAATTATTGGTTAGCATAGAAACTGCATTATTTTGCTTAACCTGTTTGTTTAAGCCCTGCGATGGAATCCTAGCTATCATAGGCCAGCAAATGTAAAAAAAAAAAAATGCTGTCTTGTTCTCCCTGTCCAATTGAAATACAATATTGGAAATTGGACTCTCATTCTTTGGAACACCTTCTGAAACAATCCAGTTCAGAACAGGAATGAAGTGTAGCGCATATGCTCCATGGGTAAGGAATATCATTCTATATTTTAATGATGCCGCTACAGCGGTGCTAGAAAGTTTTTTAAATTTCTGCATTAAATATAATTGTTCATTCATTTGATGGTCAAAATGATCCATTTTAGTTAAGGCTGACAATCAATTGTGGGTGGCTCTGCCCAATAAAGGAACATAAACTGGAGCCTTCACTACCAAAGTTTGGTCTTCACCACATACATACTCTATATATAAATGGCATGACACTATATAAATTAACCATAAATTGAGTCCGATTTACAATATAAAATATGACAGATAGAATACACATATAGGGGTGAATTCAATTAAGAGCGGGAAATTAAAAAATGTGAAAATAGGATAAAACTACCAAAGTGATAGACGTTATAGTCCATGATCAGGGTTCCCATGCCACAATGATGTTTTTTTTGCTTTTCCTGGCGCCCAAAATGGCTGCCTCACCTTTTGCATGCTCCTGATCATCTTCATAAAACAGCTTAAAATTCTCCACAACTGACCTATGAATCATCAAATATCCAAGGACTTACCTTTAACTTGTACTACTCTACGCGAACATCTCATCATAACCAACGGATTGCATTCCTGCGCTGAGATACACACTAGATTGAATCCTCTGCAACTCCACTGAGAAGTCCTTCAGTTTGGAATCTGCTGTACTCTGCATTGGACATCCCAGACAAAGTACTGTGGACTACAACCTATATTTGGCTCCATCCAGCCCCTCATTTAGTCATCATCCACCTCTGCTCTCTGAGCAACAAATAACTGACTTCTTGCATTTTTAAACTAATATCAGTATATTCAGGCTCTGAATGGCTGAAGGATCACCATTTCAAATTGCAGGATCCCAGCCATTCTCCTGGACAAAGGATATCACTACCCCCACAAGAAATCTACTTCAAAGGCCCCTCACACTGAGACTTTTCACACCTACACAATAGGAATTGGATTCTAACACCTTTCCACAAGCCTGCTCTGTGTCGGAATAATTTTCTAAATCAGCAACAGAAAAAGAAAGTTATTTTATTTATCACTTGTTTCAAATATACACATTGGATTATTGGAGCAGCAATAGGTTATAGCAATAACACTGTCCATGTACCCATTATAATTTTTGGATCACATACCGAATTGGGGGGAAAAAAATATATATACAGCTTTCTCTCCCTCTTTCATCATCATATGCAGCTCATACTTATAGTAATCTGTCATTGATGACCCAATGTATATGTATTCCTCCAGCTTCATTCTTTCACTCCGCCCACCACATTCCGCAGTTCCTATTACACCATCACAGGCTTCTATCCTCCAATCCCATGGCATTTTAAAAAGAAAACACAGGCGCATTTGTGGGAAGCGAGCAGGTCAGAAACTTATTTTTCCCGGTAACCACCTAAGTCTTTTGCCCACCTGCTCACCCCCAGCTTCAAAGAAGAATCAAATGGAAGTGATACCCAATAGACGGCCCTGTGCTTGGAAGAACATAACTGTCAATTTTCGCTTGGTATCCCCCATACCCAGAGCGCCTGCACCTAACATAAAGAAAACTGAAGGCCCACTGGTATGCCCAATCAGGTCAGTCCTTTGTAATGCCAGATCTATAAGAAACAAGACTGCAACAATTGCTGACCTGATTGAATCTGCAGATCTAGCCTGTATTACAGAGACCTGGCTAGATGAAAATGCAGCACCTATATTGGAGGCTGTAGTCCCAACAAACTACTCTGTCATTCACAACCCAAGACTGGATCGCAGGGGTGGCAGAAATTGCAGACACTGTTGCTGGCCTGGTTCTGGAACATCAAAGATGGCTCATCCTCTGGGATTTCAATGCATGGGTGAATGATGAGCTCTCACGCCTTGGCCAAGACCTGTGCACAATGAATAGTCTGAGCTTCACACAGGTCATTCCTTCTGCCACACATAAAAGTGGTCACACTCTTGATCTTGTCTTTCAGATTGGATTAGAAGTCTAAAAATAAAAAATAAACCCAGTCATCTGGTCAGACCACCACTCCCTTTGGTTCTCAGTTGCAACCCCTCAACTAAAATTTCTGCCCGTGGAGTTGACCAGGTATCGTTCAAGGAAAGGTATGACTCCCCAGGCTCTAACAGCAAATCTGGATCTCTCTGCTATACTGGGTGCCTGTGAAGATCCCTGTTCCTTAGTCCGTTATTATAATATGGATGTTATGGCTGCAATTGACATTATCGCCCCTGTGCGTATAAGACCTCGTAAACCACAAAGTCAAGCTCCCTGGTTCGACAACAGTTAGTGAGCTCAAGAAAAGGGGGCGTAGACTGGAAAGAAGATGGAGGAAGATTAACCTAGTGGATGACAAAATAAGACTAATAAAGCATAACGAAGAATATCAATCGATAATCACCCGTAAGAAATCACAGTTTCTATCAAATGAGATCACGGCAGCAAACAATAGGTCAGCTCAACTTTTCCGCACAGTGGAGATGCTTTGCAAGCCAGCATGCCTGCAGACTGATGAAACCCTCTCCCAGGCAAGATGCAACGAGTTTGCAAACTTCTTTGCAGATAAAATATCCACCATTCGGGCTGGAATCTCCACAGTGCCATCAAAGGAGTATCAAACTACAAAACCTGCCAATATAAGCCGACTGCCTTCATGGACCAGCTTTAACCCAGTGGATGTAAAGGACATTGCTGAAATTGCTCAGATTTTGCGTCCCACCACCTGTGATCTGGACCCTGCCTCAACCAAGCTTCTAATAGGTTGTATGGATATAATTGGTCCTGTCTTTGCAAAAATTGTTCAATGCTCTTTGCAGACAGGCATATTTCCTGGACCCCTAAAGGAAGCAATTGTTAGACCTCTTCTTAAAAAACCTAATTTAGATCCCGACTGCATGACCAACTATAGACCGGTATCAAACCTTCCTTTTCTAGGAAAGGTTATTGAGAAAGTGGTTGCAAATCAACTGGAAACCCGCCTGACAACCCATGATATCTATGATCCATTCCAATCAGGATTCACAAGACATAACACTGAAACAGCCCTGGTGTGTGTGTGTGTTAAATGATCTTCTGATGGCAAGAGACAGAGGTGACTGTTCAATATTAATCCTTCTGGATCTCTTTGCAGCATTTGATACCGTGGACCATGGGATTCGGATTGAGCGACTGATACATTTTTGTGGACTGGATGGCAGTCCTAAGCTGGTTCAAATAATTTCTCACAGGCAGGTCACAGAGTATCGTCTGGATTATACTCATCACCACCAGTGCCATTGCCATGCTTTTTGCAGTATACATGCTCCCGCTGGGTGAAATAATCAGGCGCCATGGGCTAGTCTACCACTGCTATGCAGATTATACACAACTGTACTTGTCCTTTGCTCCGGGCACTGATAACCCAATAGCAACCCTAAATGGCTGTCTAGCTGAACTCCAGGAGTGGATGCGTGCCAGTTGGCTGCGACTGAACCCGGATAAAACAGAGGTCCTTATGATAGGACCGCAACATCAAAGGACAAGACTGCAGCATAGCCAACCAACTGGACTTACACTCGGGGATTCAGAATTACAAACCACTGATCGTGTGCGGAGTCTTGGCGTTGTCCTGGATGGTGGCTTGACACTTAAACATCAGATAGGAATACACAAAAGAGAGAAATCCAGTGGCGCAAATGTAAATAACAGACAAAAAACAACAACTGTCTTTCCTGTATAGAGTCCTCGTTGAAGTTCTTCAAATCCTGCAGTTTTCTATAATAAAGATCCACTTCGATGGAGTTGTACCTCAGACAAAGAAGTAATAATATCCTTAGTGCAACAATGTTTTTACATCCAGAAGTGGCACACTTTTAAGTGTATGATAACACACTCACATTTACTGAATGATGTAATAGCTCATCATCCTCCACAAATAGGTAATATTCCTTTTAAGCTTCCTCCATCCAATGTGTGACTCAAAAGACAAGGAGGGAAAGGGATTTAGTGCAACACCGTTTTTTTAAAAACAATCCTTCAAAAGTAGACTCAAGACTTTTCTTTTCACTCAAGCATTCCCATAATTGTCCCTTTAGTATCTCCATGCTTCTGTATTTTATGAAAAGCTGTTCTGTACTTCATTATTGTCTGTACTATATTATGCTATGTATCTGTTTAGCGCCTTGAGTCCTATTGGAGAAAGAGCGCTATATAAATAAAATTATAATTATTATTATTCTCTCTACAGAGAAGGCCTTTGATTGGGTGAACTGGGGCTTTATAGCAGCAATCCTGAGGCGGTTGGGTATGGGGGAGTTGTTCTTGCAGAAGATCTTATCCCTATAACGGGCACCATCGGCACTGATCAGAGTAAATGGGATACTGTCCAAAAAGATTAAAATCTAATGGCACATGCCAGAGATGCCCTCTCTCACCATTGGTTTTTCAACTGTGTATGGAGGCCTTGGCGAGGACAATTAGAGGGAACTCAAACATTACTGGGTTGAAAGTTGGTGCTAGGTATCACCGCTTGCCTCTTTTTGATGATAATTTATTGGCAATTATTACTAATCCGGTGACTCTCTGCCCAATCTGATGAAAGAATTCGTTGGGTCAGT
Source organism: Pseudophryne corroboree (assembly GCF_028390025.1). Taxonomy (NCBI): domain Eukaryota; kingdom Metazoa; phylum Chordata; class Amphibia; order Anura; family Myobatrachidae; genus Pseudophryne; species Pseudophryne corroboree. The sequence continues at coordinate 253,368,330 of NC_086451.1, read as the reverse complement.
TGTCCAATTTTAAAGTCAACTATCTGAAATCCACAGAAGTTAAATATCACTGCCTCCAGGGAGACTGTTTCTACCTTGTCTGCGTTTACCTGGCACCCCTCTCATATTAAGTATTTAAGTATACTCATTCCAAAATGTCTTCATAAAATGGAGGCCATAAACCACATTCGTCTTTTACATAAAATACGACCGAATCTTACACAATGGCTCACACAACTGGTTTTGACCTATGAAGCTTGTGACTATGACCTTGTACACCGTGGTATACATATAAATTGGGAGACAGCTTGTCAAATTGCATCTGCTTACTCCTCTAGTTTAGAGGTTTTTGAAACTCGGTATAAGCTCTTGATGAGGTGGTACAGGTGTTATTACAGAAATTTCTGCTGCGGGGTACACTGGGCTCCACAAGGATTAACATTGGGGTGTAGAATAGGATCTTGATCCAAGGCACCAACAGGCTCAAAGCTTTGACTGTTCCCAAGATGCACAGTGCCACCTCCTCTATAACCCCGCCTCCGTGCACAGTAGCTCAGTTTGTGAGTTGGTGCCATGCAGTAAGCAGGCACGTAACAGGAGGGATGCCTTTTGCAGACGACTATTGATCGCTTATTTGAAGGAAAAAAGAAAGAAGAATACTTCTACAAGACTTCAGGGCTGCAGTGTGTGAAGTCACATAGACTTTCCTGGCTGCAGCTTCATCACCCGCTGTATACTCCCGTGCCCTGGTTGCCGGTTCACTGCAGCGGAGGCTCCGGTTCTTTCCAGCGTCAGTCACACACACACCGCTGTCCTCCTGGATTGCGTGGCCGCAGGTACGGGGGAGGTAAGGGGTCTCTTTGGCCACACTTTACCGCACTCCAGCATGGCCGTGGACACTGTTATTGGGCAGCCACTCCACTAGCCACCAGGGACATTGGGCACAGGTCTGGGGGCTTTTTACTCTCAAAAACCGAGTTTTCAAAGCCTGCAGTGCCCAGTGGGGATGCCAGCAGGGGGAGCAGGCCTAACCTGTAGCCCCTCCCCCAGCCCCAGGGCGCCATTTCTGTAAATGTTCCCACTTTGGAGCAGGATTTCTCTCCCTCACTCCGTTAGCAGCCATCACAAATGGAGCTAAGCTGTTCCTGGGACTGCTGGGGCAAATACTCCTCTGTAAAGCCGTCTGATCGCCAGCGCTGTGCATATTACAAGAAACTTAAGTATTCTACCTGTCACTGGGACATTGTTAGTTAAGAAAGAGTGCATACATTCAGGGTTGTGTGGTACAAACACCCTGTGATATACATCCAGTAACTACTGTGCTTTGTTATATCTATTGTTGACACATATAGCCATACTGAGTATTACTTTGTATTGCTAGTCCAGTGCAGTTTTATGGTGCATAATTTCTGCATGGTACGCTTGTGACTATGGGGGTCATTCCGAGTTGTTCGCTCGCAAGCTGCTTTTAGAAGCTTTGCACACGCTAAGCCGCCGCCTACTGGGAGTGAATCTTAGCATAGTAAAATTGCGAACGAAAGATTTGCAATGTTGCGATAAGACATCTCTGTGCAGTTTCTGAGTAACTCGAAACTTACTCGGCATCTGCGATCAGTTCAGTGCTTGTCGTTCCTGGTTTGACGTCACAAACACACCCAGCGTTCGCCCAGACACTCCTCCGTTTCTCCAGCCACTCCCGCGTTTTTTCCAGAAACGGCAGCGTTTTTTCACACACTCCCATAAAACGGCCAGTTTCCGCCCAGAAACACCCACTTCCTGTCAATCAAAGTACGATCACCAGAACGAAGAAAAAACCGTGAGTAAAATTCCTAACTGCATAGCAAATTTACTTGGCGCAGTCGCAGTGCGAACATTGCGCATGCGCACTAAGCGGAAAATCGCTGCGATGCGAAGAAATTTACCGAGCGAACAACTCGGAATGACCCCCTATATATGTGTGTGTGCATGTAGCTGCTGCGTGGCTGCCTTAGCCTGAGGGGGCTAAATGTATCAGGTTTTCTGTATAATATAGGATTTGTTTCACAAGATATACTTGCTGTGTATTTTTACTTGTGATTTATAGTCACCCTATATATCTCTTGAACTCCCGGTTTGTGCTGTCACAGTCACACTTCACTGGCTGTTCTTGCTAGGTATATCGCTGCTAAGACTTGTACCAGGTTGCCCGATATTGTGCACATTAGTATGTCAGCTACACGTGGTAACGGAGCTGGGGCTTCTCCCACATTGCGTGGTGGTGATGCCGCAGACGCGTTGGAGGAAAATATGGCAGCTGAGAGTTCAGGGTCAGGGGGTTCCTTACCCCCCCAGTGGGTGTGTAACACCAGGGGCATCACAGGACCCACCTTGGGCTACCTTTTCCACGCTGTTAAACACGCTTGTAACTAAATTGGCGCCACCTGTGGGACCACCTGTGCCAATGTAGCAGTTTATGGTCCCTGCTATTAATCCGTCATGGGCAGATCAAATCTCCACTCAGCTACAGCATTTGAACCGGTCATTGACTAATTCTAAGTGTCACTCTCGCCCGCCTAAGACTAAGTCGACTTCTAAACGGGCCATTACCTCCTCCCAATCCAATGCTATCACAGACACGTCCTCTGAGGAGGATAATGCATATACTGATCCCACAGACACCGACTCAGATGTTTCTGATGGGGAAGGGAAATCATTGGTGTATGTCCCAGATATGATTGAGGCAATTAGGCTCATTCTTCAGGTGTCTGATGATCCTGAGCCTGTCTCTAAAAAGCTGGATAGGTTTAAACGTAAGAAGGTGGTTAAACAAGTTTTACCTCATTCTGAAAACCTGGTTGACATACGTCCAAAATCCTGGGAAAATCCGGGGACAAAATTCACACCAAATAAGAGACTGTTGGCTCGCTATCCTCTCTCTACAGAGATATGTAAGAATTGGGAAACTCCTCCGCCTATAGATTCTCATGTGGCGCGCATGGTAGTTTACTCTGCTCTGCCAGTAACTACCGTCACCTCTCTGAAGGAACCGACGGATAGACGTGTGGAATGTGTGAAAGAGATTTACACCCTAACGGGGGCTGTGCATAGGCCAGCCATTGCGTCGATGGGCTGCTGAAGCTGTTGAGACGTGGGTGGGCTCAGGAGCTTGAGGCAGAACTGCCTTCCAACACATCTGAGCATGCTCGACAATGTCTCTCATATATTACCATGGCTTCTCTGTACCTTAAGGAGGCGGCCTCTGATGCCGGGGTGCTGGCGGCCAAGGCTGCTACTATGTCCGTCTTGGCCAGACGTATCCTTTGGTATAGATCCTGGACAGTGGATATGGATTCCAAGAAAACCCTGGAGGTGCTTCCTTTCAAGGGAGACATTCTCTTTGGAGAAGACCTTAATAAGATTGTGGCTGATCTGGCTACTGCTAAAACAGCTTGCCTACCTAGTACGGCTCCTTCCGCACAGAAGGCTAAAAGTACTGTCCCTCGGCTCTTTCGTCCTCAAGGTAAAGCTAAAGGTCAGGCGTACCCAAAACATGTTCGTGCTTCCAGACCTGCAAAGCCCAGACCGAAGCGTGCCTGGGCTGCCCGTCAGCCTGCTTCCAAAACTGACAAACCTGCCGCATGACGGGGCGGGCCTCCCTCTGGGGGATCCCAGGGTGGGGGGACGACTTCTAGGTTTTACCCAGGAATGGTTGATGACCACTTCAGATACCTGGGTAAGAGAAGTCGTTACTCAAGGTTACGCCATACCTTCCAGAATCGTCCCCCTCATCGATTTTGCCTGACAGAGGTGCCTCTGGATCCGGCAAAAGCAAACACTTTGCTCTCGGTGGTACATTACCTCCTGACCACAGGAGTGGTGGTACAGGTGCCTCTAGCTCAGAGAGGCAAGGGGTACTATTAACAGCTGTTCCTAGTCCCGAAACCAAATGGGTCCTCGCGCCCCATTCTCAATCTGAAGTCATTGAACAAGCATGTGCGGGTCTCCAAGTTTCGTATGGAAACTCTGCGCTCTATTGTTCTGGCCTTGGAGCCTGGTGACTTAATGGTCTCCCTGAACATACAGGACGCATACCTGCATATTCCTATTGCGGTGTCTCATCAGCAGTACCTGAGGTTTGCGGTGGGCAACCTCCATTACCAATTTCGGGCATTACCCTTTGGTTTGACAACGGATCCCCGAGTTTTCACCAAAGTAACACGGCCAGGTTATTTACCCAAGGTGGTGTCTTCCTTCCACGTTAACCAGGAGATTGTGGTTCTGGTCTTTAATTCTCCTGAGTTGTCTTTGGATGTGGTACGGGCTTTCCGTATCTATGTGAAGAGAACATCCTCCATTAAGAAATCAGATTCTCTTTTTGTGCTGTTTGGTTTTCACAAACGTGGCTGGCCTGCTTCTAAGCAGACTCTGGCCAGATGGATTAGAATGGTGATTGCACATGCTTATGTAGAGGCTGGTCGTCCGGTTCCTGCTACGAGCAAAGCCCATTCTACTCGGTCGGTTGGACCTTCTTGGGCGGACCACCGTGGTGCGACCCTTAAACAATTGTGCAAGGCGGCTGTGTGGTCCTCAGGGAACATGTTTATTAGGTTCTATGCTTTCAATACTCCCACCTCCCAGGATTCTTCCTTTGGACGCCGGGTTCTTGTGCCCGCTACAGTGCGTCCCCTCCCATAAAGAACTGCTTTAGGACATCCTCGATGTTAATCCTTGTGGAGCCCAGTGTACCCCGCAGCAGAAAACGAGATTTATGGTAAGAACTTACCGTTGTTAAATCTCTTTCTGCGAGGTACACTGGGCTCCACAAGGCGCCCATCCTGACGTACTTAGCTTCTTTGGGTTGGTATGGCATAGCCGCTGACACCCTCTCCTGTGGTGAGTGTGTGGTGTAATTGGCTACGAGCGATTGTTGTCTCTGGTACCTGCTACTGCATTGGGCTGGTTAACGAAACTGAGCTCCTGTGCATGGAGGCGGGGTTATAGAGGAGGCGGCACTGTGCATCTTGGGAACAGTCAAAGCTTTGAGCCTGTTGGTGCCTCAGATCAAGATCCTACTCTACACCCCGATGTTAATCCTTGTGGAGCCCAGTGTACCTCGCAGAAAGATTTAACAACGGTAAGTTCTTACCATAAATCTCGTTTTTCCCTACAGTGTCCCCTTTGTGCCTGAGATGTGGCAGAGACAGATACACCCTAATTCACATATGGTGGGACTGCCCTCTGTTTTACCCCTTTATGCACTTAAGTTATAGCACTATCATCCGAGATCCTGGGTTACCAGGTCCCGAGTGGAACAGACTTTTGGTTACTCTTACATTCCCATATCTAGGTATAAAAACCCTGTCTCCATATGAATAATGCAGAGAGCGCGTTTTTTTCGGTTCATTGGTGTTCAGTGATGGCTCCTTCATTAAGGGACTGGTGTCAGCAGTTGGACTTTTTCATATAAATATGGAGAATATTTTTCATTTAACCCTAGAGAAGCACTCAGATTTTATTATAATTTGGTTTAAGTGGATGGAGTACAGCACATCAACATCAAGTGTAGCTATGTTTTGGTTAGTCCTAGCTTTTCTTTACCGATACTCTTTTTTTAATCTCCTAATTTGCCTGTGTTACCCACAGTTTTCCTAAACCCACAACTTCTCTTCCCTTTTTTTGTCTAATTTTATCCTGCCCTTTCTGTTTGGGTTTGTTGTGTGTTTATATTTGATATTAATGCTTTGTGTCCATGTAGGTTTGATCATATAGTGTTTCTTTATTTAAGTACATACCCTACTCAAACCAAGGACATATTAGTTTGTGTATCCTGCCTATGTGATGTTATTCTTTGACTGTTCCTATATATTGTGAATTTTTTCATTCAGAAAATAAAATCATATCTAAAAAAAAAATAATACAAAAAAATATGAAACTAGGTTTTCCAATTCAATTAGAGGAAAAAAATAAGACCAGTTATCTATAGAAATCACTGTGTCTTTTTTCATGCGCCTCCACAACAAGTCTGATTTTTAATAAAAATTGTTATTTCTAAGGACTAATTAAGCAATTGGAAGTTACCAATTAGCTTAATTAGTCAGTAATAACTCACCTTCCAAAGCGCTATATTCTCCACCGTCTGGATCCAGACAACTGCAGCAGCGGTTTGTGTAAGTAGGTGTGTGAGTGTGCGTAAGTATGTTTGGAGAAACCAAACACTGCATTCCAACATAAGAACCTCATCCCATGGTGGTGGCAATATCAGGGTTGGGGCTGTTTTGTGACTTCTGGACCACAACAGCTTATCATCATTAATAGAATTATGAATCTTGACAACAAATTTTGCAGAATGACGTTATCTGTCTAAGGCCTGAAGTCCACCAGGTGTCATCCAGTAAGAAAATGACCCTAAACATAAAATTCTGTCAACCAAAAAACTGTTGAAGCAGAAGAAAGGTCACTTTTTGGAATCGTCAAAGTCAAGGCCTTAATCCACTAGAAATGCTATGACAGGAATGTGTGCTATTATGCAACAAAGCCGACACATCAATGAGTTGAAACAGTTCTGTAAGAAGGGCTGGGTCAAAATTCTGTGTGGGACTGTTCAACAACTACTGTACACCTTGGATTAAAGTGCTATTACTCAAGGAGATTAGACCAGTTACCGAATCCTAGAGGTTCATATATTTTTCCTGACAAACTGAATCTTGGATTATTTTACTGAATAAATTAAAGGAAAATAGGATTTTAATACCTACCGGTAAATCCTTTTCTCTTAGTCCGTAGAGGATGCTGGGGTCACTTCAAGAACCATGGGGTATAGACGGGATCCGCAGGAGACATGGGCACTTTAAGACTTTCAAAGGGGTGTGAACTGGCTCCTCCCTTTATGCCTCTCCTCCAGACTCCAGTTATATGAACTGTGCCCAGGGAGACTGACATTTCGAGGAAAAGGATTTATTGTTAAACTAAGGTGAGATACATACCAGCCCACACCTTAAGCACGCAGTACAACATGGCTTTTTAACACAACGCAAGTCAACGGCATGAACAACATCAGAAACAGGCTGACTATAAACGTAACACAACATGTTTGTAACCACAACTAATAACTGCAGATACAGTACGCACTGGGACGGGCGCCCAGCATCCTCTACGGACTAAGAGAAAATGATTTACTGGTAGGTATTAAAATCCTATTTTCTCATACGTCCTAGAGGATGCTGGGGTCACTTCAAGAATCATGGGGTTTATACCAAAGCTCTAGAATGGGTGGGAGAGTGCGGATGACTCTGCAACACTGATTGACCAAACATGAGGTCCTCATCAGCCAGGGTATCAAACTTGTAGAACTTCGCAAAGGTGTTTGAACCTGACCAAATAGCCGCTCGGCAAAGCTGTAATGCCGAGACCCCCCGGGCAACCGCCAAGGACGAGCCCACCTTTCTGGTAGAATGGGCCTTCACCGATTTCGGTAACGGCAAACCAGCTGTAGAATGAGCCTGCTGAATTGTAGGACAGATCCAGCGTGCAATAGTCTGCTTGGAAGCAGGAGCCCCAATTTTGTTGTGAGCATACAGGACAAATAGAGACTCCGTTTTCCTAAACTGAGCCGTTCTGGCCACATAAATTTTCAAAGCTCTGACCACGTCGAGAAACTTCACTTCCAGCAAGGCGTCAGTAGCCACTGGCACCACAATAGGTTGGTTCAAGTGGAACGACGAAACCACTTTCGGCAGAAATTGCTGACGAGTCCTCAACTCTGCTCTATCTTCATGGAAGATAAAATAAGGGCTCTTGTCAGACAAGGCCGCCAATTCAGACACCCGCCTGGCGGATGCCAAGGCCAACAGCATGACCACTTTCCAAGTGAGAACTTTCAACTCCACCTTTTGTAAAGGTTCAAACCAATGAGATTGAAGGAATTGCAACACCACGTTAAGATCCCACGGTGCCACAGGGGGCACAAAGGGATGTGTAACACGCCTTTCACAAAAGTCTGAACTTCTGGAAGGGAGGCCAATTGTTTTTGGAAGAAAACCGATAAGGCTGAAATCTGTACTTTAATGGAGCCCAACTTTAGGCCCGCATCCACACCGGCTTGTAGAAAATGGAGAAAACATCCTAACTGAAATTCTTCCGTAGGAGCCTTCTTGGATTCACACCAAGACCTGTATTTTCTCCAAATACGGTGGTAATGTTTAGACGGTACTCCTATCCTGGCCTGAATAAGAGTGGGGATGACTTCCTTGGGAATACCCTTTCGGGCTAGGATCCAGCGTTCAACCTCCAAGCCGTCAAACAAAGTCGCGGTAAGTCTTGGAACACACACGGCCCCTGCTGTAACAGATCCTCTCGTAGAGGAAGGGGCCATGGATTTCCTATGAGTAATTCCTGAAGATCTGGATACCAAGCCCTCCTTGGCCAGTCTGGAACAATGAGGATCGCTTGAACCTGTGTTCTTCTTATGATCTTTATCAGTTTTGGAACGAGTGGAAGCGGAGGAAACACGTACACCGACTGAAACACCCACGGTGTCACCAGGGCGTCCACTGCTATTGCTTGAGGGTCTCTGGACCTGGAACAATATCTCTGAAGTTTCTTGTTGAGGCAAGACGCCATCATGTCTATTTGAGGAATTCCCCAAAGACTTGTCACTTCTGCAAAGACCTCTTGATGAAGACCAAACTCTCTTGGATGGAGATCATGTCTGCTGAGGAAGTCTGCTTCCCAGTTGTCCACTCCTGGAATGAAGATCGCTGACAGAACGCTTGTATGCCTTTCCGCCCAGCGGAGAACCTTTGTGGCCTCTGCCATTACCGCTCTGCTCTTTGTTCCGCCCTGACGGTTTATGTACGCTACTGCTGTTACGTTGTCCGACTGAATCAAGATGGGCCGATAGCGAAGATGTTCTGCTTGCAGTAGGCCGTTGTAAATGGCCCTTAGCTCCAGAACGTTTATGTGTAGACAAATTTCCTGGCTTGACCATCTTCCCTGGAAGCTTACCCCCTGTGACTGCTCCCCAGCCTCGGAGACTCGCATCCGTGGTCACTAAGATCCAGTCCTGGATCCCGAACCTGTTTCCCTCTAGGTGAGAGCTGTGCAGCCACCACAGGAGTGAAATTCTGGTCTTGGAAGACAGGATTATCCTTCGGTGCATGTGCAGATGGAACCTGGACCACTTGTCCAACAGGTCCCACTGAAACACTCTGGCATGGAATCTGCCAAACTGAATGGCCTCGTAGGCCGCCACCATCTTCCCCAGCAACCGAGTGCATTGATGGATCGATACTCTTGCCGGTTTCAGAATTTGTTTGACCAGGTTCTGAATTTCCAGCGCCTTTTCTACTGGAAGAAAAACTCTGTAATTCTGTGTCCAGAATCATTCCCAAAAACGACAGCCATCTCGTCGGAACCAACTGTGATTTTGGCAAGTTCAGGAGCCAACCATGTTGCTGCAGAATTGTCAGGAAGAGCGTAATGTTCTGCAGTAATTGGTCCTTGGATCTCGCCTTTATCAGGAGATCGTCCAAGTACGGGATAATTGTGATGCCTTGCTTGCGCAGGAGAACCATCATTTTGGCCATTACTTTGGTGAAAATCCTCGGAGCCGTGGACAGACCAAACGGCAACGTCTGAAATTGGTAATGACCATCCTGAACTGCAAACCTCAGATAAGCCTGATGTGGAGGATAAATGGAAACATGTAAGTAGGCATCATTTATGTCCACTGATACCATAAAATCCCCCTCCACCAGACTGGAGATCACTGCCCGGAGAGATTCCATCTTGAATTTTAATTTTTTTAGGTAGAAATTGAGGGATTTGAGATTAAGGATTGGTCTGACTGAGCAGTCTGGCTTCAGGACCATGAACAGGCTCGAATAAAAGCCTTCTCCCTGTTGCGACGGAACCGACAATGACTTGATTGTGACACAATTTTTGTATCGCGGCGCATACCACCTCCCTGTCCGGAAGAAAAGCTGGTAAGGCTGATTTGAAAAAACGGTGAGGGGGAACGTCTTGAAACTCCAGTTTGTATCCCTGGGACACTATTTCTATAACCCATGGGTGCAGGGCCGAACGAACCCAGAATTGACGGAAGAGTTTGAGACGTGCCCCCACAGTGTGGACTCCCGCAGAGGAGCCCCAGCGTCATGCGGTGGACTTGGCAGAAGCCAGGGAGGACTTCTGCTCCTGGGAACCAGCCACGGCCCGTGATCGTTTACCTTTTCCCTTTCCTCTAGTAGCAAGGAAGGAAGACCTTCCTTTTCTGTATTTATTGGGCCGAAAGGACTGCATCTGATAGTGTTGTGCTTTCTTTTGTGGTGCAAGCACATAAGGTAAAAATGATGACTTACCCGCGGTAACCGTAGATACCAAATCAGCGAGGCCGTCAACAAACAATACACGACCTTTATACGGTAGAGACTCCATAGCTTTCTTCGAGTCAGCAGCAGCATTCCATTGATGAATCCACAATGCTCTCCTAGCTGAGAGGCCAATATCCCTCGCAGCTTCCTTTAGGTAGACTGCCGCATCCCTGATATAACCTAGTGTCAAAAGAACGCTATCCCTATCCAGGGTATCCAATTCAGATGCCAAGTTATCTGCCCATTTTTCGATAGCGCTAATCACCCATGCAGATGCAATGGCTGGTCTGAGTAGCGTACCCGTGGTGATATAAATGGATTTCAATGTATTTTCCGGTCTACGATCCACAGGATCCTTTAGGGCTGCCGTGTCAGGGGACGTAAGAGACACCTTTTTGGACAGCCGAGATAGAGCTTTGTCCACAACGGGGGGTGACTCCCATTTTTCCCTATCCCCAGAGGGAAACGGATACGCCACTGGAATCCTTTTGGGAATTTGAAACTTTTTGTCAGGATTTTCCCAAACCTTTTCACAAAGCGTGTTCAGTTCATGAGAGGGAGGAAACGTTACCTCAGGTTTCTTTCCTTTATACATACAGACCCTAGAATCAGGAACAGTAGGGTCCTCAGTGATTTGTAATACGTCTTTTATTGCCACAATCATGTACTGAATGCTCTTTGCCAGTTTTGGATCTAATCTGGCATCACTATAGTCGACACTTGAGTCAGTGTCCATGTCAGCCAGCTGGGCAAATGAACGTTTTTGTGACCCGAGGGGGTCTGTACTTGAAACAACACATCCTCTACGGATTTCTTCCATGCCTGGTTCTGAGACTCAGATTTATCCAATCTCTTATTTATCAGAGCCACATTAGCATTCAAAGCACTTAACACATTCACCCAATCAGGTGCCGGCGGTGCCGACAGGGTCACTCCCACAGCCATTTGTGTCACTAACATAGTCTCCTCCTGGGAAGAGCACTCCGCCTCAGACATGTCGACACACGTGCATCTAACACACTGGGCCTATAGGGGACAGACCCACAGTAAAGCCTGTCAGAGAGACACAGAGGGAGTTATTGCCAGCTCACACCCCAGCGCCCAATCCCGGTCTGAAACACCACAGAAAATGCCCCAGACCTGCAGCGCTTTTATAATATACATATAATGCACCAAAATCACTGTGCCCCCCCCCCCCCCCCCCGTTTTTCACCCTGTTACTTCTGTGAGGAAGGACCAGCGTCTCTGCAGCCTTGTGTAGAGAAAATGGCACTGGGCTGTGTGCTGTGTGGGCTAAGCTCCGCCCCCGTAATGGCAGGCTTCAGGCCCACTCTTTTTTTTTTTTTTAAATTGATACTGGCGGGGGTACGGACAGTGCCCTGGCACTTAGTCTGCTCTTGCCAGGTAGTTATTGAGGCTAGATAAACTGCTCAGGGCGCGTACCCCCCCCTCCCCCTCTGCGCCCTGCACCCTGTAGTGTTGCTGTGTAGCGGGAGCATGGCGCGCTGTGCGGTACCTCAAAGCCGTCACTGAAGTCTTCTGATCTTCTTCTACTCACCTGTCTTCTGGCTCTGCAAGGGGGGTGACGGCGGGCTCTGGGAATGAGCATCTAGGCGTACCTAGCGATCAGACCCTCAGGAGCTAATGGTGTCCTGTAGCCAAAGAAGCAGAGCCTTTAATCTCACAGAAGTAGGTCTGACTTCTCTCCCCTAAGTCCCACGAAGCAGGGAGACTGTTGCCAGCAGTACTCCCTGAAAATAAAAAACCTAACAAAGTCTTTTCAGAGAAACTCAGTAGAGCTCCTCAGAGTGCATCCAGTCTGCCTGGGCCCAATTCTAAACTGGAGTCATAGAGGGGGGAGCCAGTTCACACCCCTTTGAAAGTCTTAAAGTGCCCATGTCTCCTGCAGATCCCGTCTATACCCCCATGGTTCTTGAAGTTACCCCAGCATCCTCTAGGACGTATGAGAAAAGTATATCATTTTGTATGTCATCTGATATATTGGATTCTCTTTCATTTTATCACTTAGATGAAGAAATACTTACAGATGGGTCCTGTTATCTTGGCTGGCTGAGGTGTTAGTCACGATCGGGCATATGCAGCGTGCCTGGGCGCAGGGAGGCGCGCCTAGTCATAGGGAGGCGCACAGAGTGTTTGTCATTACCTTTAAATGTAATACCTGCGATCATCCACCAGATGTCGCTTTTTACAATCACCACTGCGCATGCATGTGGTCTCGAGTAGAATACAATACTGAAAATAAGAATTTACTCACCGGTAATTCTATTTCTCGTAGTCCGTAGTGGATGCTGGGTACTCCGTAAGGACCATGGGGTATAGACAGGCTCCACAGGAGACTGGGCACTCTTAAAAGAAAGATTAGGTACTATATCTGGTGTGCACTGGCTCCTCCCTCTATGCCCCTCCTCCAGACCTCAGTTAGGGAAACTGTGCCCGGAAGAGCTGACATTACTAGGAAAGGATTTGGAATCCAGGGTAAGACTCATACCAGCCACACCGTACAACTCGTGATAACTATACCCAGTTAACAGTATGAACAATAACTGAGCCTCTCTCAACAGATGGCTCATACAATAACCCTTTAGTTAAGCAATAACTATATACATGTATTGCAGAGAGTCCGCACTTGGGACGGGCTCCCAGCATCCACTACGGACTACGAGAAATAGAATTACCGGTGAGTAAATTCTTATTTTCTCGGACGTCCTAGTGGATGCTAGGTATTCCGTAAGGACCATGGGGATTATACCAAAGCTCCCAAACGGGCGGGAGAGTGCGGATGACTCTGCAGCACCGAATGAGCAAACTCAAGGTCCTCCTCAGCCAGGGTATCAAACTTGTAGAATTTTGCAAAAGTGTTCGAACCCGACCAAGTAGCAGCTCAGCAAAGTTGTAAAGCCGAGACCCCTCGGGCAGCCGCCCAAGAAGAGCCCACCTTCCTCGTGGAATGGGCTTTTACTAATTTAGGATGCGGCAGTCCAGCCGCAGAATGTGCAAGCTGAATCGTGCTACAGATCCAGCAACCAATAGTCTGCTTTGAAGCAGGAGCACCCAGCTTGTTGGGTGCATGCAGGATAAATAGCGAGTCAGTTTTTCTGACTCTAGCCGTCCTGGAAACATAAAGTTTCAGGGCCCGGACTACGTCCAGCAACTTGGAATCCTCCAAGTCCCTTGTAGCCGCAGGCACCACAATAGGTTGGTTCAAATGAAATGATACCACCTTAGGCAGAAATTGGGGACGAGTCCTCCATTCTGCCCTTTCCATATGTAAGATCAGATATGGGCTTTTACATGACAAAGCCGCCAATTCTGACACACGCCTAGTCCAAGCTAAGGCCAAAAGCATGACCACTTTCCACGTGAGATATTTTAGCTCCACGGTCTTAAGTGGCCCAAACCAGTGGGATTTTAGGAATCCAACACACGTTAAGATCCCAAGGTGCCACTGGAGGCACAAAAGGGGCTGAATATGCAGCACCCCTGTAACAACGTCCGAACTTCAGGCAGTGAAGCCAGTTCTTTTTGAGAGAAAAAGGGATAGGGACGAAATCTTGGCCTTTATGGATCCTAATTTTAGGCCCATAGTCACTCCTGACTGTAGGAAGTGCAGGAATCGACCCCCCTGGAATTCCTCTGTAGGGCCTTCCCGGCCACACACCAAGCAACCTATTTTCGCCATATACAGTGAAAAAGTCTTGCTGTCACGTCTTTCCTAGCCTTTATCAGCGTAGGAATAACTGCATCCGGAATGCCCTTTTCCACTAGGATCCGGCGTTCAACCGCCATGCCGTCCAACGCAGCCGCGGTAAGTCTTGGATCAGACAAGGTCCCTGTTGCAACATGTCCTGACTGAGAGGCAGAGGCCATGGGTCCTCTGAGAGCATTTCTTGCAGTTCCGGGAACCGAGTCCTTCTTGGCCAATCCGGAGCAAAGAATATTGTTCACACTCCTCCGTTTATTACAATTCTCAGCCCTTGGGTCTGAGAGGAAGAGGAGGGAATATATAGACCGACTGGAACACCCACGGTGTTACTAGTGCGACCACATCTATCGCCTGAAAGTCCCTTGACCCAGCGTAAAACCTTTTTTATAATTTTATTGAGGTGGGACGCCATGTAGTCCACCTGAGGCAGTTTCCATCAATTTGCAAAACTGCGTGAAGACTTCCTGATGAAGTCACCACTTTCCCGGGTGGAGGTCGTGTCCACTCCCGGAACGAACACTGCTGACAGTGCGCTTACTGGATTCTCCGCCCAGCGAAGAATTCTGGTGGCTTCTACCCTCGCCACCCTGCTCCTTGTGCCGCCCTGGCGGTTTACATGAGCCCCTGCGGTCTGACTGGATCAGAACCGGTTGGTCGCGAAGCAGGAACTCCGCTTGACTTAGGGCGTTGTATATGGCCCTTAGTTCCAGGATATTGATGTGAAGGCAAGTCTGTTGGCTTGACCACAAACCCTGGAATTTTCTTCCCTGTGTAACTGCTCCCCACCCTCGGAGGCTTGCATCCGTGGTCACCAGGACCCAGTCCTGAATGCCGAATCTGCGGCCCTCGAGAAGGTGAGCACTCCGCAGCCACCACAGGAGAGACACCCTGGCCCTGGGGGATAGGGTGATTAACCGATGCATCTGAAGATGTGATCTGGACCACTTGTCCAGTAAGTTCCATTGTCCTTGCATGGAACCAGCCAAAGGGGATGGCCTCGTATGATGCCATCATCCTTCCCAGGACTCGAGTGCAGTGATGCACTGACACCTGTTTTGGTTTTCAATGGATTCCTGACCAGTGTCATGAGCTCCTGAGCTCTCTCTATCGGAAGATAAACCCTCTTCTGGTCTGTGTCTAGGATCATGCCTAGGCGGGGCAGATGAGCTGTAGGAACCAACTGCGACTTCGGAATATATAGAATCCAGTCGTGTTGCCGTTTCACTTCCAGAGAAGGTGATACACTGTCCAGCAACTGCTCTCTTGATCTCGCTTTTATGAGGAGATCATCCAAGTATGTGATAATAGTGACACCTTGCTTCCGCAGGAGCACCATCATATCCGCCATTACCTTGGTGAAATTGGTAATGACAATCCCGTACCGCAATTCTGAGGTACGCCTGATGAGGTGGATAAATGGGGACACGAAGGTATGCATCCCTTATGTCCCGATTCATTTCAGGCTTGCAATGACCGCTCTTAGCGATTCCATCTTGAACCTGAACCTTTTCAGGTATATGTTCAGGGATTTTAATACAATATGGGTCTAACCGAACCGGCTGGTTTCGGGATTATAACATGGTCGAATAATAACACCCTCTTGTTGAAGGAGGGGACCCTTGACCACCACCTGTTGAAGATACAATTTACGAATTGCAGTTAACACTGGCTCCCTCTCTTGGGGGGAAGAAAATGGAAAGAGTGCGCTGTCAAGAAGCTGCTGGTGTAGGGGGTGGTAATTCCCCAAGAAAGTATATACAATAAAAAATGGTGGTCACCAGCGCTAGGTTGTATAAAGTTTGTATATAGTGATATACTAATTAAAAATTCAGGACGGTAGGTTATATTGAGATAATGTATATAATAGATTTAATAGGATAATAATTAAAAATACAGATGCCTTTGCAACACAATTATAGGTTATTGATCAAATAAAATGACACATCCACATATCTCCTCAGTAGGATTAAATCATACCCCGGCTAGGACTCCCTCTGGAAATATGTCCATATATGTTGTAGGAGAATTGATAAAAGCAGTGGAGTTGGAAAAGTCCCTGTTAAGCATACCAAATGCAAGCGTTTTCAAGCAGATAGGGAACTCCAATTTCTCCGCAGATGGTGATGTCCAAGGGAAATGCTGTCCAATTGATGCCGTATGGGTAGCAGGAATGGTGGTATCCAGCAATGATGAGGAGATTTTTGGAAGATGTGTCAGGCAGTCTCTAACTCAACGCGTTTTGCTGGTGTTGACACCCAGCTTCCTCAGGAGTGAATGATAGAGTACTGACCCTGGGCTCCTTATAAACCCTGAGTAATTAATAAAATCATAGACACCTGAATACAATAAGTCAACAAACCTAACCGTCCAAATAAAAATCTAAAAATAATATGCTCTTCAAGTTGGTATTGGTCTCACATGTATAAATATCATTTTGTACCCAAAAACGAGTTGTGGAAAGTGTTTATAATATACCTTAAATTTCCATGTAATTTCAACAGGTCCGGTCATGTGACTACACATCGTCACATGATCGGTTTACTGCAGGATGATTTGTCCATAGAAGGTCAGGTGACTAGTCTGACCAAAGGCTGAGTCACGCCCCGCTGGTAGCGCCCGCGCCAGCCGTGCGCGTGTCCGCATCCGCCAGGACGAGCCAGCGGCCTCCCACCATGCCGCGCGGCCCGTGACGTCGACACGCGCGATTATCACGTGATCGAAGTCAGGACGCCGCACCATGGTAACAGGCCGCGGGGAGCCCAGCAAGCACGGACCGCACACGGCCCGCGCGTGCGCACCAGCACGGCGATCCCCATACATTCACATTCCAAGTGGATATAGAGACATGCATACATAATAAATCCACCAGTATTAGATGTATAACTATGATAGTCATTTTGTTTTGAACAGGACAATAAATCCAGAATAAAACAGTTATATAGGAAACAGTGCTGGTGTTTATCACAATAGTACATGGATGTAATGTTTATGTTATATCCATCGCTGGAAATATTTCAATTCCACATTATTATAAGTCACACCCAAATGAATGAAGAGGGAATTTTCCACCCGAGGGGAATAAAAGACATAAGATCGTTCAACACTTGAGAATCATTATTTGAACAATAATACAACAGACAGAAATGAGGGACAATAAATAAGAGAAGTGACATAGTGTTATTATAGCTATATTACAGGATTAAGCTCTATTGTCTCGTTAAGTCCATCGGGATGTAAAGAGTTGCACTTCAACATCCAGTAAACCTCCCTATTGCAGAATTTGTTAAAACGATCGCCACCCCTAGCTGTAGGTGCGATAAATTCCAAGCATACAATTGAGAGACTGCTGGGATCATTAGAATGTCTATCATTGAAGTGTCGAGAGACACTGTGTGTGGTGCAATTCTTCATGATATTGCGACGGTGTTCCATAAATCTGGTATGAAGGGATCTTGTGGTCCTTCCTACATAGCATAGGTTACAGCCACATCGAAGAAGATATATAACAAATTTTGAGTCGCAATTCATGAAGGATTGTAAAGTATATTCTTCATTCATTGATGGCAACTTTACAGATGTCGTTTTCCTTGGCATATAAGAGCACATAGTGCATCTAGTTTTACCACATCTGTAAAAACCAGGAGGTCTCTGTGTTAGCCAGCTATGATTCAAAGTTTTAACATTAGTTTTATAGGTTCTTAGATGGCTCGGTGCTAGAATAGTTTTTAGTGTTTTGTTTTTCTTATAAATCACTTGTGCATTGCTCGGTAGTATTCTCCCAAGAATATTATCCTGTCTAAGGACTTTATAATTATGAGTAATAATAGCTTTAATTTGTCCCGAGCATCTATTATATTTGCTAATGAAGGCACATTGTCTGTCTTCTTTTTCCTTTTGGTGATCCAGAGAGGGTTTATACCCCTTATGTTTGGTTAAGAGATCATTTCTATCCATACTAGAAACTTCCTTTAGGGCTTGTGCCAAGATAGTTTCAGGGTACTCCCTTGTCCTAAATGATTCGATCATAGCATTAGCTTGTGTGTAGAAGGTGTCAATTTCTGTACAGTTACGTCTCAACCTCATTAGTTGTACCTTTGGAATATTACGTTTCCAGGGAGCATAATGGGCACTTTTGTAATGCAGATATGAGTTAGTGTTCACCGGTTTAATATAATTGGAAGTAATTATTTTACCATCTACTATTCTAAGGGTCACATCCAAGAAATCAACACTTTCCTGACTAAAGGTGGAAGTGAAAGATAAATTATAATGATTAGAATTAAGAGTGGATACAAAAGAAGAGGCTGACAGAGAATCACCATCCCAAATAATAAAAAGGTCATCTATATAACGGCCATAGAAAACCAGGTTCGCGTCCCAGGTGCCGCCCCACACATGGTGATCCTCAAAGTCACCCATGTATAAGTTGGCATAACTGGGCGCGAACCTGTTTCCCATGGCCGTTCCCATCACCTGGAAATAATAAACGTCAAGAAAAAGAAAATAATTGTGATGAAGAATAAAGGAAATGGAATCCAAAAGAAATTGACTATGTTCCACACTGAGGTCGCCATCCAAGGACAAGCGTTCACGTATAGAATCAAGGCCTTTAGAATGGGGAATGTGAGTATATAACGCTTGAACATCTAATGTCAAAAATGCGTAACTTGATTTCCAGGGGATATTTTGAATTTTGTTGAGAAAGTCCGTCGTGTCCTTCAGATGCGACCTCAGTGTGGAAACTCGTGACTGAAGAAAAGAATCAATGTAATAGGACAAATTAGAGGTGAGTGAATTTATACCAGAAATTATAGGTCGCCCAGGAGGTGATGTGAGGGATTTGTGATTTTTTTGGAAGAAAATAAAAAGTGGGTGTGACCGGAAACAAAGGAAACAGGAATCTGTGTTCTTCCTTGGATATGACCCCTGAAAGCACTGCGGAGTCCAAAAGGATACGAAGTTCTTGTATGAAGGAAGGAGTGGGATTATTCTTTAGTATTGAATAAAACGGAGTATTGTGTAATTGTCTGTGTGCCTCTCTGATGTAGTCATCTTGATTTATTATGACTAACCCCCCTCCCTTATCTGCTTCCTTAATAGTAATAGTGGTGTCTTGAGTAAGTAATTTGAGGGCCCTTTTCTCCTGTCGAGACAAATTAGACTGATGGTGGTTACGTTTTTGTTGTTTCCCGACTAGTTCTTTAAAATCTTCTAGGGTCATTTTATAAAAGGACTCTATACTACTACTTTTTGCCGAAATAGGAAAGAACTCAGATTTTAATTTGAATAAATGATTGGGTTCTTGTATGTCATAAATCTTCTTGTAGGTTGAGGTAGTATCTTGTTCGATATGATTTTGTTCCCAGAGTTCTTCAAGGGTGGAGAGCATGACATCATCATTTGAATCCAACAATATGGGTAAAGATTCGTCTCTATGTCGTTTGAGATTCTTCTTGGTAAAGTATCTCTTACGACATAGAGCACGAACATAACGGTTTAATTCGACAAAGAGGTCAAAGATGTTCGGTTCGTCTGTTGGTGAGAATTTTAAGCCTTTCTCTAACAGAGATATTTCCGATTGACTCAAAATTCTGCTGGAAAGATTAAAGATGTTTCTTTTGCATTTCTCACCATCTTGGAACCGAACTATACCCTTCTTGGATTTTTTCTGTTCATGCTTTCCTCCTCTCTTACCTCTGGGCTTATATCTCTGCCTCTTTTTGGAGTGTCTCTCTGATGAGGATAGAGGGTTTTTATCTTTGGGCGTGCCCCTAAAAAATCTCTAGTATTTGTATATTGGGTCTGATCATCTACGGAAAACTCCTCTCTATATTCCCCCCTTCTTTTATGTTGTTGTGGGGAAAAGGTATGCTCATTAGCAGGGTTGGGGTACTCTCTCCTATCACCTCTCTTTGCTCTAGAATCCTGATTGTGATGTTACCATGGTGCGGCGTCCTGACTTCGATCACGTGATCATCGCGCGTGTCGACATCACGGGCAGCGCGGCATGGTGGGAGGCCGCTGGCTCGTCCTGGCGGATGCGGACACGCGCACGGCTGGCGCGGGCGCTACCAGCGGGGCGTGACTCAGCCTTTGGTCAGACTAGTCACCTGACCTTCTATGGACAAATCATCCTGCAGTAAACCGATCATGTGACGATGTGTAGTCACATGACCGGACCTGTTGAAATTACATGGAAATTTAAGGTATATTATAAACACTTTCCACAACTCGTTTTTGGGTACAAAATGATATTTATACATGTGAGACCAATACCAACTTGAAGAGCATATTATTTTTAGATTTTTATTTGGACGGTTAGGTTTGTTGACTTATTGTATTCAGGTGTCTATGATTTTATTAATTACTCAGGGTTTATAAGGAGCCCAGGGTCAGTACTCTATCATTCACTCCTGAGGAAGCTGGGTGTCAACACCAGCAAAACGCGTTGAGTTAGAGACTGCCTGACACATCTTCCAAAAATCTCCTCATCATTGCTGGATACCACCATTCCTGCTACCCATACGGCATCAATTGGACAGCATTTCCCTTGGACATCACCATCTGCGGAGAAATTGGAGTTCCCTATCTGCTTGAAAACGCTTGCATTTGGTATGCTTAACAGGGACTTTTCCAACTCCACTGCTTTTATCAATTCTCTTACAACATATATGGACATATTTCCAGAGGGAGTCCTAGCCGGGGTATGATTTAATCCTACTGAGGAGATATGTGGATGTGTCATTTTATTTGATCAATAACCTATAATTGTGTTGCAAAGGCATCTGTATTTTTAATTATTATCCTATTAAATCTATTATATACATTATCTCAATATAACCTACCATCCTGAATTTTTAATTAGTATATCACTATATACATACTTTATACAACCTAGCGCTGGTGACCACCATTTCTCTTGGGGGGAAGCCCACCGGGTCCTCGGTGAGGGGGCATCTTCTCACAGTCCAGCCTGTATCCCTGCGATACAATTTCTATTGCCCAGGGATCTAACAGGGAGTGAACCCACTTGTGGCTGAACTTACGAAGGCGTGTCCCCACCGGGCCTAGCTCCGCCTGTGGAGCCCCAGCAACATGCAGTGGATTTTTGTAGAGGCCGGGGAGGACTTCTGTTCCTGGGGACTAGCTTCTTTCCTCTGCTCCCGGCTCTGACAAGAAAGGACGCACCTCAGACTTTCTTGTTTCTTTATTCGAAAAGCTGCATTTAATAATGTCGTGCTTTCCTAGGCTGTGCAGGAATATAAGGCAAAATATCAGAATTACCAGCTATAGCTGTGGAGACCAGGCCAGAGAACCTTTCTCCACACAATCCTCAGCCTTCCATATGCCTCTTAAGTCGGCATCATCTGTCCAATGTATATTCTACAGGACACGTCAAGCAGAAATCGACATAGCTTTTGTCTCTAGGACCTAGTATACTCATGTCCCTTTGGGCATGCTTTATAATTATATATCTATCACTTAAGACAGCATCTTAAAATATTTATATGCATACTAGGGTCTCATCTCTGCTGATAAGGTACCTGTCCACGCTGCCACAGCGCTATAAACCCAATGCCGACACAATCGCCGGTCTGGGTAGTATACTAGAATGTGCACACTATCTGCAGGATCCCTGAGAATAGCTAGTGCAAACAGGACACCCAAGGGGAAGATTCTCAACACATCCTGGCCCTAGTGGGGAAAGGATACAGCCAGAGAATTGTCTTGTGGGAAGCTGCCGTCTCTTGTCTGGAGAGTCCCGCTCTTTTTCCTCATGAGAGGAGGGAAATTTACCTCAGCATTCTTCCCCTTAACATGTGTACTCTCGTGTCAAGGACAGATGAGTCATCAGTGATATGCAAATCATCTTTTATTCCAATAATCATATTTTGAATATCTTTTAGCCCTCTTGGCTGTAACTTTGCATTATCGTAGTCGACAGTGGAGTTAAACTCCGTGTCGATACTTTGTTATTTTGGATAGTGAACATAGAGAGACTCTGAAGGACTCTGTGACATAGGGACAGACCAGGGTAGATTTCCTTTCTGTTCCCTAACCTTTTGTGCAATAATTTTACCTCAGCACTTACACATATCCAAACAGGTGTCGGCGTTGTCGACGGAGACACCCTCCCACACACATATCCGCTCTATCACCTCCTTAGAGGAGCCTTTTACCTCAGACATGTCGACACACGCGTACCGACACACCACACACACAGGGGATGCTCTATTTGAAGACAGTTCCCCCACCAGGCCCTTAGGAGAGACAGAGAGAGAGTATGCCAGCACACACCACAGCGCTATATAATACAGGGATGTACACTATACTGAGTGATTTTTCCCCTATAGCAGCTTATATACACAGTTTTTGCGCCTAAATTTATGTGCCCCCCCTCTCTTTTATACCCTTTGTGTACCAGGATACTGCAGGGGAGAGCCTGGGGAGCTTCCTTCCAGCTGAGCTGTGACGAGAAAATGGCGCCGGTGTGCTGAGGAAGAAGGCCCGGCCCCCTCAGCGACGGGCTTCTGTCCTTTTATGTACTTTAATGGCAGGGGTTAATGCACATATACAGTTTATCAGACTGTATTATGTGCTTTTCGCCAAGTAAGGTAATCTAATTGCTGCCCAGGGCGCCCCCCCCAGCGCCCTGCACCCATCAGTGACCGGAGTGTGTGGTGTGCTAAGGGAGCAATGGCGCACAGCTGCAGTGCTGTGCGCTACCTTAATGAAGACCGGAGTCTTCAGCCACCGATTTTCAACTTCTCTTCGTTCTTCTGGCTCTGCAAGGGGGACGGCGGCGCGGCTCCGGGACCGGACGACCGAGGACTGGGCCTGTGTTCGATCCCTCTGGAGCTAATGGTGTCCAGTAGCCTTAGAAGCCCAAGCTAGCTGCAAGCAGGTAGGTTCGCTTCTCTCCCCTCAGTCCCACGTAGCAGTGAGTCTGTTGCCAGCAGATCTCACTGAAAATAAAAAACCTAACAAATACTTTCTTTTCTAGGAAGCTCAGGAGAGCCCCTAGGGTGCATCCAGCTCTGGCCGGGCACAGATACTAACTGAGGTCTGGAGGAGGGGCATAGAGGGAGGAGCCAGTGCACACCAGATATAGTACCTAATCTTTCTTTTAAGAGTGCCCAGTCTCCTGCGGAGCCCGTCTATACCCCCATGGTCCTTACGGAGTACCCAGCATCCACTAGGACGTCAGAGAAATACATAGTAAGAACTACTTTACTGGTGCGTCTCATTATGCTACAGTATGTCATACAGTATATAACAGTATATACAGTACAGACGCAAATAGTAAAGCATATACAGATGTAAACAAACGTGATAAAGCCACAGTATAGTCCATTTACAGTACTTTAGGAATATGTGAGCATCCAAGTCCCGCAGACTAATCAACATAAAACCAGTAGTGTACACAGACGCAAACGGACGTGTTACAAGTACATTGTTGCCTATTGATGTTAGGGATATTGTATGTAAGTTAGGGATGTTAGGGATATTGGGGGTAATTCCAAGTTGATCGCAGCAGGAAATTTTTTAGCAGTTGGGCAAAACCATGTGCACTGCAGGGGGGGCCGATATAACATGTGCAGAGAGAGTTAGATTTGGGTGTGGTGTGTTCAAACTGAAATCTAAATTGCAGTGTAAAAATAAAGCAGCCAGTATTTACCCTGCACAGAAATAAAATAACCCACCCAAATCTAACTCTCTCTGCAAATGTTATATATGCCCCCCCCCCCCCTTCAGTGCACATGGTTTTGCCCAACTGCTAAAAAATTTCCTGCTGCGATCAACTTGGAATTACCCCCATTGTATGTTAATTAATAAAGTGAATGTCAGGGAAAAAAAAAAAAAGGATTGACACTTTGGGAATCGAACCCGGGACTCTCAGCGTGGGAGGCGGGAGCCTTCATCGTTTGCCCACATCGCTGCATGGAATATACACAGGTTCATGTGTAAAAGTAAAGCAAGCAGTGATTCCTTCCCATTGGCATTCGTTTATGCCATTAGGGGACTCGGACACTCAAACAAAAACACTGTATTTTCCATCGCCTCCCCTTACCCACATTGCCCTTCCCACCTGGCAGCCTTCATACAGTAGACAGGGAGGAAAATAGACGTTATGGTAAGAACTTACCGTTGATAACGTGATTTCTCTTATGTCCACAGGTATGCACAGGATAACATTGGGATATGGTTGAGCGACAGCGGAAATGGCACCAACACGGTCACGAGCTTTCTGGCCTCCCAGGATGCATTGGGCCTTCACCATATAGTCCCGCCCACTGACTCAGTCAGATCAGTTCTTTCCACAGCGATTTAGGTAGGAGCATCAGGTAGAGACCTGTTTAGGCGATAAGAACACACATGCACACCCTTCCATACAAGAAGGAAGAGGTTTAGTGATCGTCTAGAACCTCAAATCAGGTGCGTCAGGGTGGGATCCCTGTGGATACCTGTGGACATAAGAGAAATCATGTTATCATAGGTAAGTTCTTACCATAACGTCTATTTCTCTGGCTGGCTCCACAGGATTATCCACAGGATAACATTGGGAATCCCAAAGCCAATTTTAGTGGTGGGGACGCTCCTGATTACACAGGAGGACCTTTCGCCCGAAGTCTGCGTCATGAGAGGCAACAGTATCCAAGGCATAATGTCTGATGTATGTGTTTATGGAAGACCATGTGGCTGCCTTACATATCTGTTCTGCTGAAGCACCCTGTTGTGCTGCCCATGAAGGACCTACCTTACGTGTAGAGTGTGCATAGCTGGAGTAGGGAAATCTGCATGAGAATAAGCTTCTGATATTACCATTAGGAGCCATCTCGCCAGCGTCTGTTTACTAGCAGGCCATCCTCTTCTATGGAATCCGTAGAGGATGAAGAGAGAATCTGTTTTTCTGATGACACTAGTACGATCTATGTAGATTCTTAAAGCTCGGACTATGTCCAGCGACGCTTCTCCCGCAGATAGTCCCGATACCTGAAAAGCTGGGCCTACAATCTCTTCATTCAGGTGAAACTTTGAAACCACCTTAGGAAGATAACCAGATCTCGTTCTGAGAACTACTCTGTCTGGAAAAAAACTTAGGAAAGGAGACTTACACGATAATGCTCCTAAATCTGACACTTTTCTGGCTGACGCCATTGCCAGTAGAAAAAGCACTTTAGCCGTTAACCATTTAAGATCTGCTTTCTTAAACGGTTCAAACGGAGGACCCTGGAGGAATTTTAGAACTACATTCAAATCCCAGGGAGCTGCAGGAGGAACAAACAGAGGTTGAATATATACAACTCCCTGAAAGAAAGTACGTACATCCTGTAAATCAGCAATCTTTCGCTGAAACCATACAGTTAATGCTGATACTTGAACTCTCAAGGAAGCCACTTTCAAACCTTTATCCATTCATGCTTGAAGGAAATCCAAAATACTGGATACTTTACAAGATCTTGGATTCAAATTTTTTCCAGTACACCAATGAATATAGGTTTGCCATATTCTATGATACACACGAGCTGAAGAAGGCTTTCTTGCTCTAAGCATAGTTTGGATTACTTGTCTTGAAAATCCTCTAGCTTCTAAAATAGAGGTTTCAACAGCCACGCCGTCAAAGACTGGCGATCCAGATGACTGTGGCAACAAGGACCCTGCATTAGCAGATCTGGACGTTGAGGGAGCAGTATCGGTGCTTCCACGGACATTCTTAGCAGATCTGTGTACCAATGCCTTCTTGGCCAAGCTGGAGCTATTAGAATTATGGCTCCCTTTGCTTGCTTTATTTTTCTCACTACTCTGGGTAACAGAGATATTGGAGGGAACAGATACGCCAGATGAAATTTCCATTCTACTGACAACGCGTCTACAAGGACCGCTCCGGGATCCTTTGTTCTCGATCCATACCTTGGAACTTTAATGCCCATTCGGTTTCCTAAATGGTGTTGACTGAGAAAATCCGCTTCCCAGTTCAGAACACCTGGGACAAACACTGCTGACAATGCTGGGAGATGGAGTTCTGCCCATCTTAGAATGGGAGTTACTTCCTCCATCAGTTTTCTGCTGCGAGTTCCTCCTTGATGATTGAGGTACACTACTGCTGTCGCATTGTCTGAGCGAATCTGGACCGGTCTTCCTTGCAGACTGTCCTTTGCCTGAACTAGAGCCAAGTAAATGGCCCTTATTTCCAACAGATTTATCGGCAGGCGACTTTCCCTTGCGGTCCATTTTCCCTGGAACCAAAGGCTTCCGAGTACCGCACCCCTGCCTTGCAGGCTTGCATCTGTTGTCAGGACTTGCCATTCTTTTATCCAAAAGGGTCTCCCCTTGTTTAAATGGTCTGTCTGTAGCCACCACGCTAGAGACCTTTTAACGTTTACTGGAAACTTTATCATCTGCTTTTTTATCGTCTG
Source organism: Pseudophryne corroboree (assembly GCF_028390025.1). NCBI lineage: Eukaryota > Metazoa > Chordata > Amphibia > Anura > Myobatrachidae > Pseudophryne > Pseudophryne corroboree. The sequence continues at coordinate 253,341,859 of NC_086451.1, read as the reverse complement.
ATGATTTCCATTCCATTTGGTCAGAATAAGGTGCTGCAATTTTCTGGAGTGGAATTGCGCATATTCCACCATGTCGAAGGTTGATACCATCAGACCCAACAGTCGCATTGCTGCATGGACTGACATTGTCTGGGCGTGCAACGCTTCCTGAGCCATGACCTGCACCTTGACTATCTTTTTCTCTGGTAAGAGAACTTTCTGTAGGTCTGAATACAATATGGCCCCCAAATGAACCATTCGCTGTGACGGATTCAGAGACGACTTTTCCCAATTTATGAGCCACCCGTGTCTCTGTAAACAAACTATTGTCTGTTGAAGATGGCTCAGAAGCAAATCTTGCGAATGTGCTAAGCTTAACAGGTCGTCGGGGTATGGGAATATTCTTATCCCCTGTTTGCACAGACAAGCTGCCCTAACCACCATGATCTTGGTAAACACCCTGGGTGCTGTTGCTAGCCCGAAGGGTAAGGCTTGGAACTGAAAATGTTCCTGGAGGATGGCAAACCTGAGGTAACACTGATGAGACAGTGCTATAGGCACATGTAGATAAGCATCCCGTACATCCAGATACCATGTAATCTCCCGGTTCCATAGCCAACATTATAGAGCGTAACATCTCCATGTGGAACTTCGGGATCCAAATGTATTTGTTTAACATTTTTAGATTGAGAATTGGACGATATGACCCATTTGGCTTCTGGATCAGAAATAGATTAGAGTAAAACCCCTGTCCCCTTTGTGATGGAGGTACTGGGACAATCACACCTGACTGCAGTAATTTTGGGACTGCTTCTTGCAGGGCATTGGCCTTCGACTCTATACGAGACGGGCTGGTGCAAAAAAATCTTTGAGGAGGCTGCCTCCTGAATGAGAACCCATACCCCTGAGATACCACCTTCTGCACCCAAGCATCTGTTGTTGACTGTTGCCATATGTGTGCAAAATGAAGGAGTCGGCCCCCAACTCTGGAATCCTCCAGGCGGAGGCCCGTCTCTTCAGGCTGATGGTTTCTGTTCAGGCTTGGAAGCTGGCTTTTTGCTAGCCCACTGCTTCCTACTCCTGGTTTTGAACTGGGGTTGCTTAGACTCCTCTTTAGCTTTCGCTTTGCCAACGAAATGAGCAAAACTTTGAACCCTTGGATTTAGGGTTATAAGTAGCCGGAAATCTGACCTTCTTTGACTCAGCCTCTGATTCTAGGATATCAGATAATGGTTTCCCAAACAATATATTACCAATGAAAGGCAATGCTTCCAATTCTTTCTTGGATTCCGCAACTGCTTTCCAGGTACGTAGCCAAACGTCTCTGCGAGCGGCTACTGTCAAGGCTGGAGCTTTAGAAGCAACTGTACCCATATCAATTGCTGCTTCTTCCAAGTATTGGGCAGATCGTCTTAAACGGCTTAAATGATACTCTTGCTCCCTAGTAGGAGAAGAGATGTCACTCTCTAGTTCCTCTATCCATTCGCCCATTGCCTTTGCTACCCAGGCTGAAGCCATAGCAGGTCTTACCACTGCTCCTACTAGAGAAAATACATTTTTCAAAAAGCTATCTACCCTTTTGTCTGTGACATCATTTAGTGAGGTAGATGACAGTGGTAAAGCAGATTTGTGCACAAGTCGCAGAACATGTGCAACTACTTTTGGAGGAACTTCTCTTTTTGAACAATCCGCAGCTGGAAATGGATAATAAGAATTTCATCTTTTCGGAAACTTTTATTTCTTACTGGACGTCGCCCAAGACTCATCCATCATTTCCGTCAGCTCATCTGATGCTGGGAATTCAGTTTTCACTGATTTAGTTCGTTTAAACACAGGTGCTTTAGGTTTTAACACCGTCTTGGCTGGCTCTTCCAAAGAGAGAACAGCCTTCACAGCATTAATAAGTTCAGCTATATCCTCTGAACTAAAACTCTGCGACTGATCATCATACCGAGTATTTGAATATACTGTATCATCATCTGTTGTATCATCTTGTGTAGTCTGCCACATAGACGTATCTGTCTTAGTCTTACCTGTCCCTCGGTTGCTTGTAGAGGCTGCTGGAACCAAGCCGTAGGAAGGGAGCTGCATCTATGGTTTAATAGTGTAACCTAACCCTTGAGGTGGTGCTAACCTGTCCGCTATTGAAGATAGAGTCTTTGCGAACACATTCCATGGTGGCTCTGTTGGTGGCTGAACCAACTCCTGTTTTTTACTTTGCTGAAAAGCAAAACAGTTCGCACACAAGCCCTCATAAGTGACTAATTGGTCCATACCAATTAACCCTGTCTTACAAGATAAGCATGTTAGGGCTGTAGGAGTGCTTGATAAATTCTCCTCGTCCCTTTTGCCGCTCACAGACATGGTAATAATCTGTTAATAACTACACAATTTGTGACTGAAAATCACCTATATATGAGTATATAGAAGTGAGATCAATCTGACCACAGTGCACCTGAATTGAGGGTCAGAACATAACTGACATTACACAGAAAAGTCAGCACACATACTAGCAGTCAGTCACATGTTAAAGCATTAGACATTGTCATATGAGAATATAACCCCCATTACAACTTAAAAATAAGTAGGAAAATTGTACTTCTGTTTTTAACTGGTTCTTTTGCAACATAACATGCAGAAAACACAGTAATATACAGATCTCATATGCAATATGTACTAAAAATTAACAATTCATACTAACAAGTAGAGAGAATTTTTAGTACTGTATACCCTTCCTCTGTAGAGCGTGATACAGGGAGACTCACCACACTTCCATATCCAAGCAAATGCGCTCGTAAGACGCTGAGTGGATTAAGACGCTACTGATGTACACTACCGCTCCTGATAACGGACACAGTCGCTTACTGACGGACACGGACGCCCAGCGACTTCCACGTGTATGCAGACGCTAAGGCCTGCGACTCGGTCTAGGCGGGATCTCTAGTGTACACAACCGCAGCGTCTAAGCTGCGACCAAGTACCCTCGTGGTAGCGTCTGAGCCGGAAGTGAGGTCATTCAGTTCATGGATGGGAGACGCGCGGAAACTGGTCATGAACTCGGAGGAGGGGCGGCCAGGAGAGCGCCTGAATCCCCCTGTTGACTTAAACTCTAAGGATCGCGGCCTCTACCTAGTCCTGGCACCTATGATCCCTGGAGCGTAGCGCTGTCGCACTCGAGATGTTCGGCGCATCAACACAATGTTTGTAATCTCCACCAAATCAGTGTAGCTGTGTCCGGACCCCCCTAGTAAGAGGAAATCCATAGACTTCCTGTCCCCCATGCTCCGGCCACAGCCTGGTTACGTCTGCTGGACCTGCTAAAACATCCGACACAGACGCCCGTCAAGACAGCACTATTACCGCGAAGGTAAGCGTGGTTGCGACCCGGTGGGGAGTTGTTGGAGCGACTTTTTCCAGTATGCGTTTAAGACGCTGTTAAGAAAAGTCGCTCAAAAAAAGTAAGTCTATAAAAATAAAATAATAAAAGCTTCAGGCTGCTTTAACAGCAGCAGCCCTGTGACCATGCGGCTTCCTGCCGCACCAAGCAAAAAACTGATCTGACTGAGTCAGTGGGCGGGACTATATGGTGAAGGCCCGATGCATCCTGGGAGGCCAGAAAGCTTGTGACCGTGTTGGTGCCATTTCCGCTGTCGCTCAACCATATCCCAATGTGGATAATCCTATGGACCCAGCCAGAGAAATAGGATTTTAATACCTACCGGTAAATCCTTTTCTCTTAGTCCGTAGAGGATGCTGGGGTCACTTCAAAAAATGGGGTTTATACCAAAGCTCTAGAACGGGCGGGAGAGTGCGGATGACTCTGCAGCACCGATTGACCAAACATGAGGTCCTCATTAGCCAGGGTATCAAACTTGTAGAACTTCACAAAGGTGTTTGAACCCGACCAAGTAGCTGCTCGGCAAAGTTGTAATGCCGAGACTCCCCGGGCAGCCGCCCAGGAAGAGCCCACCTTTCTGGTAGAATGGGCATTCACCGAGTTCGGTAACGGCAATCCAGCCATAGAGTGAGCCTGCTGAATCGTATAACAGATCTAGCGCGCAATAGTCTGCTTGGAAGCAGGAGCCCCAATTTTATTGTGAGCATACAGGACAAACAGAGCCTCTGTTTTCCTAAACTGAGCCTTTCTGTCGACATAAATTTTAAAAGCTCTTACTACATCGAGAAACTTCGATTCCAGCAAGGCGTCAGTGGCCACTGGCACCACAATAGGTTGCTTCAAGTGGAACGACGAAACCACTTTTGGCAGAAACTGCTGACGAGTCCTCAACTCTGCTCTATCTTCATGGAAGATTAAATAAGGGCTCTTGTGAGACAAGGCCGCCAATTCAGACACCCGCCTTGCGGATGCCAAGGCCAACAGCATGACCACTTTCCATGTAAGGAACTTCAACTCTACCTTCTGTAAAGGTTCAAACCAATGAGATTGAAGGAATTGCAACACCACGTTAAGATCCCATGGTGCCACAGGGGGAACAAAGGGAGGTTGGATGTGCAACACGCCTTTCACAAAGGTTTGAACTTCTGGAAGGGAGGCCAAATGTTTTTGGAAGAAAACCGATAAAGCTGAAATTTGAACTTTAATTGATCCCAACTTTAGGCCAGCATCCACACCGGCTTGTAGAAAATGGAGAAAACATCCCAACTGAAACTCTTCTGTAGGAGCCTTCTTGGATTCACACCAAGACCCATATTTCCTCCAAATACGGCGGTAATGTTTCGCCATCACTCCTTTTCTAGCCTTAAGAAGTGTGGGAATGACTACACTGGGAATACCCTTTCGGGCTAGGATCCGGCGTTCAACTGCCAAGCCGTCAAACGTAGCCGCGGTAAGTCTTGATATACGCACGGCCCCTGCTGTAACAGATCCTCTCGTAGAGGAAGAGGCCAGGGATCTCCTATGAGTAATTCCTGAAGATCTGGATACCAAGCTCTCCTTGGCCAGTCTGGAACAATGAGGATCGCCTGAACCTTTGTTCTTATGATCCGTAGCACCTTTGGAATGAGTGGAAGCGGAGGGAACACATACACCGACTGAAACACCCATGGTGTCACTAGGGCGTCCACTGCTATTGCTTGAGGGTCCCTCGACCTGGAACAATATCTCTGAAGTTTCTTGTTGAGGCGAGACGCCATCATGTCTATTTGAGGAGTTCCTCAACGACTTGTCACTTCTGCAAAGACCTCTTGATGAAGACCCCACTCTCCTGGATGGAGATCGTGTCTGCTGAGGAAGTCCGCTTCCCAGTTGTCCACTCCTGGAATGAATATCGTTGACAGAGCGCTTGTATGTCTTTCTGCCCAGCGGAGAACTTTTGTGGCCTCTGCCATTGCCGCTCTGCTCTTTGTTCCACCCTGGCGGTTTATGTGCGCTACTGCTGTTATATTGTCCAACTGGATCAGGACGGGCAGATTGCGAAAAAGATGTTCCGCTTGAAGAAGGCCGTTGTAAATGGCCCTTAACTCCTGAACGTTTATGTGTAGACAAATTTCCTGGCTTGACCATCTTCCCTGGAAGGTTTCCCCCTGTGTGACTGCTCCCCAGCCACTGAGACTCGCATCCGTGGTCACCAGGATCCAGTCCTGGATCCCGAATCTGCATCCCTCTAGGAGGTGAGAGCTGTGCAGCCACCACAGGAGTGAGATTCTGGTCTTGGAGGACAGGATTATTTTCCGGTGCATGTGCAGATGGGATCCAGACCACTTGTCCAACAGGTCCCACTGAAACACTGGCATGGAATCTGCCAAATTGAATGGCCTCGTAGGCTGCCAACATCTTCCCCAGAAATCGAGTGCATTGAAGGATTGACACTCTCGCTGGTTTCAGAATTTGTTTGACTAGACTCTGAATTTCTAGAGCCTTTTCCACTGGAAGAAAGACTCTCTGAAATTCTATGTCCAGAATCATTCCCAAAAACGACAGCGGTTTCGTCGGAATTAACTGTGACTTTGGCAAGTTTAGGAGCCAACCATGTTGCTGCAGAAACTGTCAGGTAGAGCGTAATGTCCTGCACCAGTTTGTCCTTGGATCTCGCCTTTATCAGGAGATCGCCCAAGTACGGGATAATTGTGACTCCTTGCTTGCGCAGGAGAACCATCATTTCCGCCATTACCTTGGTGAAAATCCAAGAAGGCTCCAGACCAAACGGCAATGTCTGAAATTGGTAATGACAATCCTGAATGGCAAACCTCAGGTAAGCCTGATGCGGAGGATATATGTGGACGTGTAAGTAGGCATCCTTTATGTCGACCGACACCATAAAATCCCCTTTTTCCAGACTGGAGATCACTGCTTGGAGAGATTCCATCTTGAATTTGAATTTTCTTAGGTAGAAATTGAGGGATTTTAGGTTCAGAATTGGTCTGACCGAGCCGTCCGGCTTCGGGACCACAAACAGACTCGAATAAAAGCCTTCTCCCTGTTGTGATGGGGGAACCCTGATAATGACTTGATTTTGACACAACTTTTGTATTGCATCGCATACTACCTCCCTGTCCGGAAGAGAAGCTGGTAAGGCTGATTTGAAAAATCGGCGAGGGGGAACGTCTTGAAACTCTAGTTTGTACCCCTGGGACACTATTTCTAATACCCATGGGTCCAGGTCCGAACAAAGCCAGAACTGACTGAAGAGTTTGAGACGTGCCCCCACCGGTGCAGACTCCCGCAGAGGAGTCCCAGCGTCATGCAGTGGATTTGGCAGAAGCCGGGGAGGACTTCTGCTCCTGGGAACCCGCCACGGCCGGAGATCTTTTACCTCTTCCTCTATTAGCAAGGAAGGAATGACCTCAGCCTTTTTTGTATTTATGTGGCCGAAAGGACTGCATCTGATAGTGGTGAGCTTTCTTTTGTTGTGGAGGAACATAAGGCAGAAAAGACGACTTACCCGCGGTAGCCGTAGATACCAAATCAGCGAAGCCGTCACCAAACAATACCCCACCTTTATACGGTAGAGACTCCATAGCTTTTTTAGAGTCAGCATCAGCATTCCATTGATGAATCCACAATGCCCTCCTAGCTGAAACAGCCCAGCCATGGCATTGGCCTTTGAGCCCAAGAGGCCAATATCTCTCGCCGCTTCCTTTAGGTAGGCTGCAGCGTCCCTGATATAACCCAGCGTTAAAAGGATGCTATCCCTATCCAGGGTATCTATATCAGATGACAAGATCTGCCCACTTCTCGATAGCACTACTCACCCACGCAGATGCAATGGTTGGTATGAGTAGTGCACCTGTGGTGACGTAAATGGATTTTAACGTATTTTTCTGTCTACGATCCGCAGGATCCTTAAGGGCTGCCATATCAGGAGACGGATAGAGCCACCTTTTTAGACAACCGTGATAGAGCCTTGTCCACAATGGGGGGTGACTCCCACTTTTCTCTATCCCCAGAGGGAAAGGGATACGCCACCGGAATCCTTTTGGGAATCTGAAACTTTTTGTCAGGATTTTCCAACAGCTTTTCAAAAAGAGTATTCAGTTCATGAGAGGGAGGAAACGTTACCTCAGGTTTCTTTCCCTTATGCATACAGACCCTTTTATCAGGAACAGTAGGGTCCTCAGTGATATGTAATACGTCTTTTATTGCCACAATCATGTACTGAATGCTCTTTGCCAACTTTGGGTCGACACTGGAGTCAGTGCCCATGTCGGTATCTGTGTCTGCCAACTGAGCAAACAAACGCTTATGTGACCCCGAGGGGGTCTGGACTTGTGATAACACAACCTCCACAGATTTCTTCCATGTCTAGTTTTGAGACTCAGATTTATCTAATCTCTTACTAATAAGAGACACATTAGCATTCAAAGCATTCAACACATTTACCCAATCAGGAGTCGGCGGTGCCGACAGGGTCACTCCCACAGCCGTTTCTGTCCCTAATAGTCTCCTCCTGGGAAGAGCACTCAGCCTCAGACATGCCGACACACGTGTACCGACACACTGGGCATATAGGGGACAGACCCATAGTAAAGCCTGTCAGAGAAACACAAAGGGAGTTTGCCACCTCACAACCCAGCGCTTATCCCGGTTCTGAAACTCATATATTGCCTCAGACCTGTAGCACTTATATAATTAACTTATTTAGCACCAAATTAACTGTGCCTCCCCCCATTTTGCACCCTGTTACTTGTACAGCAGTGTTGAGGAAGGACCAGCGTCTCTGCAGCTCTGTGAAGAGAAAATGGCGCTGAGTAGAGCTGTGAGGGCTAAGCCCCGCCCCCTTAATGGCGCGCTTCAGCCCCGCTATATTTTAACATATTTATACTGGCGGGGGTTAGGATTTAGCGCCTAAGCACTTATACCATTCTTTGCCAGTCTCATATGAGGTTTATATATGCTGCCAAGGGCGCCCCCCGCGCCCTGCACACTGTAGTGCCGCTGTGTGTGGGAGCATGGCGCGCAGCGCGATCGCTGTGCTGTACCTCAAAGCCGTCACTGAAGGCTTCTGTTCTTCTACTCACCTGTCTTCTGACTTCTGGCTCTGCAAGGGGGGTGACGGCGGGCTCTGGGAATGAACTCCTAGGCGTACCTAGTGTTCCAAACCCTCAGGAGCTAATGGTGTCCTGTAGCCAAGAAGCAGAGCCTTTAACTCACTGGAAGTAGGTCTGACTTCTCTCCCCTAAGTCCCACGAAGCAGGGAGATTGTTGCCAGCAGTCTCCCTGAAAATAAAAAACCTAAAATAAGTATTTTTCAGAGAAACTCCGTAGAGCTCCTCAGAGTGCATCCAGTCTGCCTGGGCACAATTCTTAAACTGGGGTCTGGAGGAGGGGCATAGAGGGAGGAGCCAGTTCACACCCCTTTGAAAGTCTTAAAGTGCCCATGTCTCCTGCGGATCCAGTCTATACCCCATGGTTCTTGAAGTGACCCCAGCATCCTCTAGGACGTATGAGAAAGTCAAGTTACAATAAATGTTTATGCGTGTGGTCTCCATTGAAATACAATACTGAACTACAGCGTACAGTAAGAACTACAGTACTTTACTGGGGCATCTCATTACGCTACAATATGTTACAGTATGTCATACAGGAGAGAACAGTAAAACACTGCAGGACTTAACACAATGAAGACCGGCCGGATGAGTATGATCCGTGCAGGGCTTCATTGTGTACAGTATAGAAATAGTAAAAAAAAAATCCCCCCAAAAAATTGCGTGGGGTCCCCCCTCATAAGCATAATTAGCCTCTGGCTCTTTGACTCGGTCCTGGTTGTTAAAAATAAGAATTTACTCACCGGTAATTCTATTTCTCGTAGTCCGTAGTGGATGCTGGGTACTCCGTAAGGACCATGGGGAATAGACGGGCTCCGCAGGAGACTGGGCACTCTTAAAAGAAAGATTAGGTACTATATCTGGTGTGCACTGGCTCCTCCCTCTATGCCCCTCCTCCAGACCTCAGTTAGGGAAACTGTGCCCGGAAGAGCTGACATTACTAGGAAAGGATTTGGAATCCAGGGTAAGACTCATACCAGCCACACCAATCACACCGTACAAGTTGTGATAACTATACCCAGTTAACAGTATGAACAACAACTGAGCCTCATTCAACAGATGGCTCATAACAATAACCCTATAGTTGAGCAATAACTATATACATGTATTGCAGAAAGTCCGCACTTGGGACGGGCTCCCAGCATCCACTACGGACTACGAGAAATAGAATTACCGGTGAGTAAATTCTTATTTTCTCTGACGTCCTAGTGGATGCTGGGTACTCCGTAAGGACCATGGGGATTATACCAAAGCTCCCAAATGGGCGGGAGAGTGCGGATGACTCTGCAGCACCGAATGAGCAAACTCAAGGTCCTCCTCAGCCAGGGTATCAAACTTGTAGAATTTTGCAAAAGTGTTTGATCCCGACCAAGTAGCAGCTCGGCAAAGTTGTAAAGCCGAGACCCCTAGGGCAGCCGCCCAAGAAGAGCCCACCTTCCTCGTGGAATGGGCTTTTACTGATTTAGGATGCGGCAGTCCAGCCGCAGAATGTGCAAGTTGAATCGTGCTACAGATCCAGCGAGCAAAAGTCTGCTTTGAAGCAGGAGCACCCAGCTTGTTGGGTGCATGCAGGATAAACAGCGAGTCAGTTTTTCTGACTCTAGCCGTCCTGGAAACATAGATTTTCAGGGCCCGGACTACGTCCAGCAACTTGGAATCCTCCAAGTCCCGAGTAGCCGCAGGCACCACAACAGGTTGGTTCAAATGAAACGCTGATACCACCTTTGGGAGAAATTGGGGACGAGTCCTCAATTCTGACCTGTCCATATGGAAAATCAGATATGGGGACAAAGCCGCCAATTCTGACACACGCCTAGCTGAGGCAAGGCCAACAGCATGACTACCTTCCACGTGAGATACTTCAACTCCACGGTCTGAAGTGGCTCAAACCAATGTGATTTTAGGAAATCCAACACAACGTTGAGATCCCAAGGTGCCACTGGAGGCACAAAAGGGGGCTGAATATGCAGCACTCCCTTAACAAACGTCTGAACTTCAGGCAGTGAAGCTAGTTCTTTTTGAAAGAAAATAGACAGGGCCGAAATCTGGACTTTAATGGATCCCAATTTTAGGCCCATAGTCACTCCTGATTGTAGGAAGTGCAGAAATCGACCCAGCTGAAATTCCTCTGTTGGGGCCTTCCTGGCCTCACACCAAGCAACATATTTTCACCATATGCGGTGATAATGTTTTGCTGTCACATCCTTCCTAGCTTTTATCAGCGTAGGAATGACTTCATCTGGAATGCCCTTTTCCATTAGGATCCGGCGTTCAACCGCCATGCCGTCAAACGCAGCCGCGGTAAGTCTTGGAACAGACAGGGCCCCTGCTGTAGCAGGTCCTGTCGGAGCGGCAGAGGCCAATGGTCCTCTGAGATCATTTCTTGTAGTTCCGGGTACCAAGTTCTTCTTGGCCAATCCGGAACGATGAGTATAGTTCTTACTCCTCTCTTTCTTATTATCCTCAGTAACTTTGGTATGAGAGGAAGAGGAGGGAACACATAAACCGACTGGTACACCCACGGTGTCACTAGAGCGTCCACAGCTATCGCCTGAGGGTCCCTTGACCTGGCGCAATATCTTTTTAGCTTTTTGTTGAGGCGGGACGCCATCATGTCCACCTGTGGCCTTTCCCAACGATTTACAATCAGCTTGAAGACTTCTGGATGAAGTCCCCACTCTCCCGGGTGGAGGTCGTGCCTGCTGAGGAAGTCTGCTTCCCAGTTGTCCACTCCCGGAATGAACACCGCTGACAGTGCTAGCACGTGATTCTCCGCCCATCGAAGAATCCTTGTGGCTTCTGCCATCGCCATCCTGCTTCTTGTGCCGCTCTGTCGGTTTACATGGGCGACCGCCGTGATGTTGTCTGACTGAATCAGCACCGGTTGGTTTTGAAGCAGGGGTTCTGCTTGACTCAGGGCATTGTAAATGGCCCTTAGTTCCAGAATATTTATGTGTAGGGAAGTCTCCTGACTCGACCACTGTCCTTGGAAGTTTCTTCCCTGAGTGACTGCCCCCCAACCTCGGAGGCTTGCATCCGTGGTCACCAGGACCCAGTCCTGAATGCCGAATCTGCGGCCCTCGAGAAGATGAGCACTCTGCAGCCACCACAGCAGAGACACCCTGGCCCTCGGGGACAGGGTGATCAACCGATGCATCTGAAGATGCGATCCGGACCACTTGTCTAACAGATCCCACTGAAAGATCCTTGCATGGAACCTGCCGAAGGGAATTGCTTCGTAAGAAGCTACCATCTTTCCCAGGACTCGCGTGCAGTGATGCACCGACACCTATTTTGGTTTCAGGAGGTCCCTGACCAGAGATGACAATTCCTGGGCCTTCTCCTCCGGGAGAAACACCTTCTTCTGTTCTGTGTCCAGAATCATGCCCAAGAACAGCAGACGCGTCGTAGGAATCAGCTGCGACTTTGGGATATTCAGAATCCAGCCGTGCTGTTGTAGCACTTCCCGAGATAGTGCTACTCCGACTAACAACTACTCCTTGGACCTTGCCTTTATAAGGAGATCGTCCAAGTACGGGATAATTATAACTCCCTTCTTTCGAAGGAGTATCATAATTTCGGCCATTACCTTGGTAAATACCCTCGGTGCCGTGGACAGACCAAACGGCAACGTCTGGAATTGGTAATGACAGTCCTGTACCACAAACCTGAGGTACTCCTGGTGAGGTGGGTAAATGGGGATATGTAGGTAAGCATCCTTGATGTCCAGTGACACCATAAAATCCCCCTCTTCCAGGCTTGCAATAACCGCCCTGAGCGATTCCATTTTGAACTTGAACTTCCTTATATAAGTGTTCAAGGATTTCAAATTTAGAATGGGTCTCACCGAACCGTCTGGTTTCGGTACCACAAACATTGTGGAATAGTAACCCCGTCCCTGTTGAAGGAGGGGAACTTTGATTATCACCTGCTGAAGGTACAGCTTGTGAATTGCCGCCAGTACTACCTCCCTTTCCTTGGGAGCAGCTGGCAAGGCTGATTTGAGGTAACGGCGAGGGGGAGACGCCTCGAACTCCAGCTTGTATCCCTGAGATACCACTTGTAGAACCCAGAGATCCACCTGTGAGCAAACCCACTGGTCGCTGAAGTTCCGGAGATGCGCCCCCACCGCACCTGGCTCCACCTGTGGAGCCCCAGCGTCATGCGGTGGACTTAGTGGAAGCAGGGGAGGATTTTTGTTCCTGTGAACTGGCTGTCTGGTGCAGCTTTTTCCCTCTACCCCTGCCTCTGGGCAGAAAGGACGCGCCTCTGACCCGCTTGCCTTTCTGAGGCCGAAAGGACTGTACTTGATAATACGGTGCTTTCTTAGGCTGTGAGGGAACCTGAGGTAAAAAAGTCGACTTCCCAGCTGTTGCTGTGGATACGAGGTCCGAGAGACCGTCCCCAAACAATTCCTCACCCTTATAAGGCAAAACCTCCATGTGCCTTTTAGAATCAGCATCACCTGTCCACTGCCGAGTCCATAATACTCTCCTGGCAGAAATGGACATTGCATTAATTCTAGATGCCAGCCGGCAAATGTCCCTCTGTGCATCCCTCATATATAAGACGACGTCTTTAATATGCTCTATGGTTAGCAAAATAGTATCCCTGTCAAGGGAATCAATGTTATCTGACAGGGTATCAGACCAAGAGGGGTTTGTTGATCGCACAGTCTATAAGCCAAAAGCAATAATTATATCTTGGTCAGAGGACAAAATTCTGAATTTAGGTGACACTATAACCCCAGATTTACTCGTTTCAAGCACTTTCGTGTCTGTTTGTTTAAGTAAGAGTAATGGGGGGTGCTCCCTGAGAGTTAGGACTAAATTTTTTTCAAAAAAGACTTTACCAATAAAGGTAAAAAAGAACTCTCCTATGTTGGGGCACTCTAATAGTGTCTCACATGTGTATGTAACACTTCAAGATCAATAATAGGGAATATAAGAAAAAAAAAAAGAGAAAAAAGAAAAAAGTAGATTTGAAAATAGAGAAGAAATCTCTTAAGATTTAACTTTTATTAGATTAATTAAGATATACGAGAAAAACACTCACTTTTCATTAAAAAGGCGAAATATGGACACACTACATATAAGACAACATATAACAAAAAACATGTATAATAAAAAGGTACGGTTGCATTTGTAAGCTCAAATGGGCCTCAGCCCTCTCTATTTTTACCAATTGGTTATTTAGTTAGCTCGTACAGAGTTAAAGTCGAGACCTTATGGCATTTTTCTTAGTTCTGCTGCCTCGTATGTGCCTTTGCATCGCATACGTAGTTGAGAGACTGATACTCGTGCCAGTCTCTAGATAAATAGACAGTGCCAGAGCATGGATGGGGAGTGTTTTATTCACTTCTGCTTTTGGTTGATGACCTTGGGTCAGTGCAGCCAATGAGATAGCTACTGACACTTCCCCTATTCTGGTGTTGGAAAAGGGGTAAAGGGTAAGAAAGGCAAGACTATATGTCACACTTCGTGGTTCTGCTGCCACGCATGTGCTTTAGCATTATATGCGTGGTGAGAGACCAGTACTGATGCTAGTCTATAGAAGCATAGATTAAGGCCAATCAGCATATATTGTGTCTCATTCGCCTAGGACATTGGCTGATAATCCCGAGATCATTGCAGCCAATTCAGAGGTTACTGACACTGTGCTGTTTTGGTCTTTAAAAGTATAGAGCACTGCAGTGTTGATACAATTTAGTCTACTGCATCTCTGCATAAATAAGCAGCCCTAGAGAAAGAAGGGTCACTTTATTCCCTAGATACACAAGGAAGAAAGAGGGATGACCAAAGCAATACACAATTCTTTCTCCAGGCTTTTGCTGTTATATTGAAAATATCACAAATTCTCGTATTAAATTATGCCTTTCTTTTTACCAATACTCCTCTAATGGCACAGATAATCAAAGAAAAAACATTCTTTATTTATCTAGTGTGTCTCCTAGATATAGGGCACATTAATTGGAGGCAGTGGTGTATCCAGAACAGCTGTTGCCCCTGACAATGGTACTTAATTTTATAGTTACCTCATATTTTAAAGCATAAAGATGCTATTCAATTCTTGTGCCAAAATATATACCAATTTAATGGAGACAGAAAATAAATAGAAAAACACCTTTTTCCTATATGAAAATTCTAGGATTGGTGCTTTTTAACCCTGACGGTCATTAATAGAGCTTAGGTGCATATACTTAATTTTGTCATTATGTACTTGTGAAGCGCATATACTTAGTCCATGATTCCATAATACTCCTGGTAAGCGGCTATCATAACCATTAGCAGAAATTTATACCAAACTGATATAGATCATACAGCTTTACAACATACTGAGTCCCAGGTAGTTTTAGGACAAAATATTAATCATGGCAAAAACGGCTCCACATTTTTCATTTATTTCATACAACCTGTACCGAGGGCATCCCGCCGTGCGCACCGGCAGGGCGCCCGCTCGCTCCTTCCTTCAACGTACGTTTCGCCCGTGGCTTGTTCACAAAGGGTGGAACAGCTTCTAGTTAGTGTCAGTCCGAATTCCTTTTAAAGCCCTTTACCACTCCCCCTGGGGGTGGTCATTGACGCTAATATCCTTAATCAGTGTAAACGAATTTATCAGCTGTTATAATGTATATCTGACCGTTCACTGGTTAATCAATAAAAGAACACTCTGGAACCTTTGTGTCACTTATTGCACTATACGCTACGTTATATATGCTGCAGTTAATAAAAAAGTGAAAAGTAAAGGTTTTATTATTTTCACTGAAATCCCGTTCTGTTGTTAGACCACTCGCAGTCCTGATCACAGTGGTGATTGTCTAATTAGTTGTATTAATAGATGTTTAACACCTGGGTAGATGGTTGTTAAACTTTCCTAGGAGTACCTAGCCTCCTAATTAGACATGTCAGGTGTCTTGTTGCTATACCAAAGCGCCGTGTTTTCTAAGGTTGCCATGGAGAAAAGCCACATCCATAAACTGACCCCACACATCACCGTCTTTAAGCAGAAAAAAAGGGAGAAGGAAAAAGAGATAGAAAAAGAGGCATATAGCACACTTCTCTTCCCTCTTACTATATAATGATCACTATATAAACAGCTTTTATGTGCGCTTGCATGTATCAGCATGTATCAGCTCAAATCATTATACCAGGGAGACTGTAGAGAGTGTGATTTATTGCTATAGTTTGCGGAAACAATTAAATTGTTACATTATCTACTGTGTACTTGATTATTAGATTACACTCTATTTCCGATAATTAGCCATTCATTTGTCTAAATGATGCAGCGGTCATATTGCGGGCTGCATTCATATGTACTTTGATCATTTGCACATGTAATCAAAGGAGATGCTAACAAAGTAGCGTGTCGTACTTAGTATTAAAACTCCCACTCTATGCTAATAACTCTCCTGAACATTATGATTATAGTCTTGAATTGTGGCTATTCCTATAGTTTTCAATTGGATGAGTGCATATTCATAATTTTATATCTGCTTCAAATTATATTTTTGTAATTTATGGTGCAGATTGTTCTGCCTTTTCAATTAGTGGTAATATTTAAATAGTAACCCATTCACATATTTCATATACCGTACTGAATTAATTTCCACCAAGAATTGTGAGAATGGGAATAATGAGGTTTTAATAAAATTAATAGAATAATTCAGAAATGCGAATAATAAGTTGATAAATTATAGTTATTTATTAGACATTTATTAAAATGAACGTATCTTCTTATTCCGTACACCTTGTTTATGAATAATTAGTGTAATAAGTGTATAAGAAAATGAAGTGAAAAAAGAAAACCCTTGATCGATTGAAGGTGAAATTATTAGTGTGTTGTATTTTTATACTGATATAGTGTGACAGATTATGAATAAGAATTTGTGATGTGAAAATAAAATTGATCTATCTTTTGTTTTTTGTTTATTATCCATCTCTTTAGAGTGACTCTATAGTGTTAATAATCTTATGTGATCCCAGTAAAGATTTAGATAAATTGTGAAAAGAAACAGGGGGGGGTTTAAAATAGTGGTGTAATTTACAGTGTTGGTTAATATTTAGAGTGATATTTGTATGTGTTCTTTTTTGTAATGCTGTCTAACGTGATTATAAAATAAGTCCAGAGACATAAAATGAAATGAGTTATTATATAGATACGTGTGATTTGCAGTACTATTCCTTAGTAATTATTAGAGTAGTATCCTGTTGGTGATTAATGATCTTGATGTATATTTATATGGACATAGATGCATATTAACATGCACATCTATATTCAGTTGTATGTATGTCCATATATACTTCTATGTATAGATAATTGATGCACATAGCCTTTTATGTCCACTATAATTTATTCCATTATGACATTTGAATGCTTAGAGAGGGATGTGGTTTGGGTGCCCATGCTAATGTTCTTTTTTAATCCTTAAAGAAATGAGGCATAGCTGTTGAATTCATTGAGGCCCCTTGGTACAACTGTATTAAGAAGAAAAATCCACTCCGTTTCCTTCCTCAATAGGATGTTGTTCAGATCTCCCTTCCTGATGTTCAATTTAACATGTTCTAGACCGAAAGCTTTCAGGCAGCGGGAGTCTCCGTTGTGATTTAGCAAAAAGTGTTTAGCTACTGATGTTATTTTCCTTAGCTTTTTGGTTTCACTCTTTGCATTACGAATATTCGTGGCATGTTCCAAAATTCGTACTTTCATAGTTCTTGAAGTCATACCCACGTATCTAAGACCACATGGGCATTGAAGGCAATAAATCACCCCTGTTGTTTTACAATTGATGAAATCATGTATTTTAACATCTTTTTCGAATCGAGTAGTTATTTTGTTGATTTTGAGTATGTACTGACAGGCTGTACAATTACCACAAGGGTAAGTACCCTTGATTATTGGTTGTTTCCCTTGTACTTTTTGGAAGTGGCTGTTAACCAGTGTGTCTTTAAGGTTGGTACTTCTTCGCCAACTCATGGAGATCTTTGTGCCAAGACATTTATTGAGATCTTGATCTACCTTCAATATCGGTAGATGTCTGTTTAGAATGTTCTTGACTTGTCTCCATTCATGGCAATATTTCCCTATGAAGTGGATGTTTTCTTCATTGTTAGTTGCTTTCTGTACTGGGAAGATCAGACTATCTCTTTCAATTTTAAGAGCATGATGTTTAGCCTTTTTGATTGATCGTCCACTGTATCCTCTGTTTTTTAATCGTACAGTGAGGTCTTCACTCTGTTTGAGGAAAATCTTTTTGTCTGAACAATTCCTTCTCAGACGCAAGAATTCGCCCTTTGGAATGTTATAGACTGTAGGTGGAAAATGACAACTAGATTTAAGTAGCAGGCTGTTAGTGGCTGTCTTTTTTCGATAAAGATCTGTGGTGAGTTCTCCATCTTCACCTCTGTAAATTGACAGATCCAGGAATGCAATCTTTTCGGGACTGTATTCATACGTCAGTCTCAGGTTCAGTGAGTTGGTGTTTAATATGCTGATGAAATTCTGTAACTGATGTTCATTACCATCCCATATTATCAGTATATCATCGATATAACGTAACCACTGTATTATGTGTATAGTATGTTCTTCCATTTGTTCTGAGAAGACGGTTAGGGCCTCCCACCACCCTAAAAACAGATTGGCGTATGTGGGGGCGCAAGCTGCCCCCATCGCCGTGCCCCTGATCTGTAAAAAATGTTTATTGTTGAACACAAAATAGTTCCTACATAGTACGAATTCCAGAAGTTCCAAGATGAAATGATTGAAATCACTTGGTCCTTCCATGCTGAGAAAGAATTCAATCGCCTTGAGGCCTTCCGTGTGTCTTATTGAAGTATATAGAGATTCCACATCTAGAGATACAAGGAGATGGTGGTTCTCTAATTTGACCCCTTGGATCTTTTTAAGGACATCTGTAGTGTCGCGCAGATAAGACGGTAGACTTAGTACATGTTTTCTAAGATGTATATCAACAAAGGTACTAGCCTTTTCCGTCAGGCTGCCTATACCTGAGACTATTGGTCTTCCTGGGGGCACCTCTGCATTTTTGTGCACTTTAGGAAGTACATAGAAAGTGGGAGTTTTAGGATTTTTGACTTCCAAGAATCCCATTTCTGATTTTGTAATGGTTCCTCTAGAGTGGTAACCCAGGACCAATTTGTTATAGGCCGAAAGAAAAGTCTCTGTAGGGTCCACAGAGAGAGATTTATAGCATGAGGTATCCCCCAGCTGTCTCATTACTTCAGTCATATACATGTCTATGGGCCAAAGGACTATGTTGCCCCCTTTATCGGAGGGTTTTATAATTACTTGGTCCCAGGCTTGCATTTCTGCCAAGGCTTTTTTCTCATCCTTGGATAAGTTACCTTGAGGTCGATATTGGCATTTACTGAGTTCGTCAAAGTCCAAGGATACTAGGTCAAGGAAGGTTTGTACTGGTGGACATATATTGCTTTGGGGAAAAAACGTTGATTTGGGTTTGCAAATTGGTCTGTGAGTGTCAGTCCAAAAAGTTTGCATCTCACCTGTCTCTTCCAAGAGGTCTTCTAAAATATGTAAAGCCTCTGTGTCAGATTGAGTTAGTGATGTCATTACTGTTGTGGGAGGTGTTGCCAGTTCAAGGGATAATTCTGCTTCTCTCTTTGCACGTTCTTGGTTTGCAAAGAATTTTTTGAGAAGTAGCTTTCTCCCATATAGCTGTAAATCCTTCTCCCATCCAAATCGATCAAAATGTGAGGTTGGTGAGAATGATAGTCCTTTCTTCAGTATATTTTCTTGGGTGATAGAGAGCTTTATATTTGAAAGATTCATGATCCTTAGTTCGTCCAACCTATTATCTGTATTTAGGTTCTCTGTCTGTTCCGCGCAGATTGTCTCTGCGGTTGCGGTGTATCCCAGATCTGTCGTCCTCTTCCTCTTCCTTGTCCTCTTCCCCCTCCTTGTCTTCCTCCTCTTTGGTACCCTCTCCTGGTACCTTGATTCTGTTCTAAAAAAGAAGAAGAAGAGGTGGATGAGGAGGATGAGTAGTTTAGGGATGAATTAGGAGTATTATCTCCTCGGGAAGAGTTGGATACTGGATTTCTATTATATAGATAAGATCCGTTCTCCTCTTCTACTTCAGACAGCTCTGTATCTGAAGAGGAATAGTGGTAATCCCTCTGTGGCCTTGTTTTGTTTCTTATATTGCGTTTCCACTTAAATATATTACCAGAGGCAAAGTCTTTCTTATCTCTCACGAATTTTACTCGTTTGCGTTCTATTATTTCTTTTTCAAAGGTTTCTAGATCTTTTTTGTTTTTCTCAAAACACATTTGAAATTGTTGGTCCTTTTCCCAATCCTGTAATTTCTTTCCCAGTGTGTCTATTTCTTTCTCACATCCTTCTAATACGAGTAGATTGTGTTTAATGAGGATTGTGATGAGATCTTGGGAACATTTCAATAGTGTGGTCTCCCACTCTTTCTGTAGATTGTCTGTAATCAGATCGAAGTTAGGAAACACTTTGGGTCTCAATCCTCTTGGTGAGATTTTCTGCCTTTGATAATTTTCCAGGGTAGTTAGGTCCGAATTTGTGCGTAACTGCCTCTGTAGATTATATTTAAGTTGTTTAAAGTCTTCCTCCCAATTTGTATTGGGTATTGAGTCAGTGAGCTCTTCAGGAAATATACTACTTAGATCTTCTTGTGTTTTACGTTTACTGATAAGTTCGTTCTTCAGGCTAAAGTTGGACATGACAGAAGTTTAAGAATTCCCTATTAGATTGTATGTCTTAATGATCTTGGTGGAACGTTTGTATATATATATATATATAAATAGTAAATCTTACGTCCTGTTAACAATCCTTAATTTATTCATATATATTGTATGAGACGTGCTGATCAACTGGAATTCGAGATAAACTCGAAAATAATTTATAGTAGAAAAAGAGGGGTTTGTTGATCGCACAGTCTATAAGCCAAAAGCAATAATTATATCTTGGTCAGAGGACAAAATTCTGAATTTAGGTGACACTATAACCCCAGATTTACTCGTTTCAAGCACTTTCGTGTCTGTTTGTTTAAGTAAGAGTAATGGGGGGTGCTCCCTGAGAGTTAGGACTAAATTTTTTTCAAAAAAGACTTTACCAATAAAGTTAAAAAAGAACTCTCCTATGTTGGGGCACTCTAATAGTGTCTCACATGTGTATGTAACACTTCAAGATCAATAATAGGGAATATAAGAAAAAAAAAAAGAGAAAAAAGAAAAAAGTAGATTTGAAAATAGAGAAGAAATCTCTTAAGATTTAACTTTTATTAGATTAATTAAGATATACGAGAAAAACACTCACTTTTCATTAAAAAGGCGAAATATGGACACACTACATATAAGACAACATATAACAAAAAACATGTATAATAAAAAGGTACGGTTGCATTTGTAAGCTCAAATGGGCCTCAGCCCTCTCTATTTTTACCAATTGGTTATTTAGTTAGCTCGTACAGAGTTAAAGTCGAGACCTTATGGCATTTTTCTTAGTTCTGCTGCCTCGTATGTGCCTTTGCATCGCATACGTAGTTGAGAGACTGATACTCGTGCCAGTCTCTAGATAAATAGACAGTGCCAGAGCATGGATGGGGAGTGTTTTATTCACTTCTGCTTTTGGTTGATGACCTTGGGTCAGTGCAGC
Source organism: Pseudophryne corroboree (assembly GCF_028390025.1). Lineage (NCBI taxonomy): Eukaryota > Metazoa > Chordata > Amphibia > Anura > Myobatrachidae > Pseudophryne > Pseudophryne corroboree. The sequence goes on along the minus strand of NC_086451.1, from coordinate 253,320,715 downwards.
CAATGAGATAGCTACTGACACTTCCCCTATTCTGGTGTTGGAAAAGGGGTAAAGGGTAAGAAAGGCAAGACTATATGTCACACTTCGTGGTTCTGCTGCCACGCATGTGCTTTAGCATTATATGCGTGGTGAGAGACCAGTACTGATGCTAGTCTATAGAAGCATAGATTAAGGCCAATCAGCATATATTGTGTCTCATTCGCCTAGGACATTGGCTGATAATCCCGAGATCATTGCAGCCAATTCAGAGGTTACTGGAAGAAAGAGGGATGACCAAAGCAATACACAATTCTTTCTCCAGGCTTTTGCTGTTATATTGAAAATATCACAAATTCTCGTATTAAATTATGCCTTTCTTTTTACCAATACTCCTCTAATGGCACAGATAATCAAAGAAAAAACATTCTTTATTTATCTAGTGTGTCTCCTAGATATAGGGCACATTAATTGGAGGCAGTGGTGTATCCAGAACAGCTGTTGCCCCTGACAATGGTACTTAATTTTATAGTTACCTCATATTTTAAAGCATAAAGATGCTATTCAATTCTTGTGCCAAAATATATACCAATTTAATGGAGACAGAAAATAAATAGAAAAACACCTTTTTCCTATATGAAAATTCTAGGATTGGTGCTTTTTAACCCTGACGGTCATTAATAGAGCTTAGGTGCATATACTTAATTTTGTCATTATGTACTTGTGAAGCGCATATACTTAGTCCATGATTCCATAATACTCCTGGTAAGCGGCTATCATAACCATTAGCAGAAATTTATACCAAACTGATATAGATCATACAGCTTTACAACATACTGAGTCCCAGGTAGTTTTAGGACAAAATATTAATCATGGCAAAAACGGCTCCACATTTTTCATTTATTTCATACAACCTGTACCGAGGGCATCCCGCCGTGCGCACCGGCAGGGCGCCCGCTCGCTCCTTCCTTCAACGTACGTTTCGCCCGTGGCTTGTTCACAAAGGGTGGAACAGCTTCTAGTTAGTGTCAGTCCGACTTCCTTTTAAAGCCCTTTACCACTCCCCCTGGGGGTGGTCATTGACGCTAATATCCTTAATCAGTGTAAACGAATTTATCAGCTGTTATAATGTATATCTGACCGTTCACTGGTTAATCAATAAAAGAACACTCTGGAACCTTTGTGTCACTTATTGCACTATACGCTACGTTATATATGCTGCAGTTAATAAAAAAGTGAAAAGTAAAGGTTTTATTATTTTCACTGAAATCCCGTTCTGTTGTTAGACCACTCGCAGTCCTGATCACAGTGGTGATTGTCTAATTAGTTGTATTAATAGATGTTTAACACCTGGGTAGATGGTTGTTAAACTTTCCTAGGAGTACCTAGCCTCCTAATTAGACATGTCAGGTGTCTTGTTGCTATACCAAAGCGCCGTGTTTTCTAAGGTTGCCATGGAGAAAAGCCACATCCATAAACTGACCCCACACATCACCGTCTTTAAGCAGAAAAAAAGGGAGAAGGAAAAAGAGATAGAAAAAGAGGCATATAGCACACTTCTCTTCCCTCTTACTATATAATGATCACTATATAAACAGCTTTTATGTGCGCTTGCATGTATCAGCATGTATCAGCTCAAATCATTATACCAGGGAGACTGTAGAGAGTGTGATTTATTGCTATAGTTTGCGGAAACAATTAAATTGTTACATTATCTACTGTGTACTTGATTATTAGATTACACTCTATTTCCGATAATTAGCCATTCATTTGTCTAAATGATGCAGCGGTCATATTGCGGGCTGCATTCATATGTACTTTGATCATTTGCACATGTAATCAAAGGAGATGCTAACAAAGTAGCGTGTCGTACTTAGTATTAAAACTCCCACTCTATGCTAATAACTCTCCTGAACATTATGATTATAGTCTTGAATTGTGGCTATTCCTATAGTTTTCAATTGGATGAGTGCATATTCATAATTTTATATCTGCTTCAAATTATATTTTTGTAATTTATGGTGCAGATTGTTCTGCCTTTTCAATTAGTGGTAATATTTAAATAGTAACCCATTCACATATTTCATATACCGTACTGAATTAATTTCCACCAAGAATTGTGAGAATGGGAATAATGAGGTTTTAATAAAATTAATAGAATAATTCAGAAATGCGAATAATAAGTTGATAAATTATAGTTATTTATTAGACATTTATTAAAATGAACGTATCTTCTTATTCCGTACACCTTGTTTATGAATAATTAGTGTAATAAGTGTATAAGAAAATGAAGTGAAAAAAGAAAACCCTTGATCGATTGAAGGTGAAATTATTAGTGTGTTGTATTTTTATACTGATATAGTGTGACAGATTATGAATAAGAATTTGTGATGTGAAAATAAAATTGATCTATCTTTTGTTTTTTGTTTATTATCCATCTCTTTAGAGTGACTCTATAGTGTTAATAATCTTATGTGATCCCAGTAAAGATTTAGATAAATTGTGAAAAGAAACAGGGGGGGGTTTAAAATAGTGGTGTAATTTACAGTGTTGGTTAATATTTAGAGTGATATTTGTATGTGTTCTTTTTTGTAATGCTGTCTAACGTGATTATAAAATAAGTCCAGAGACATAAAATGAAATGAGTTATTATATAGATACGTGTGATTTGCAGTACTATTCCTTAGTAATTATTAGAGTAGTATCCTGTTGGTGATTAATGATCTTGATGTATATTTATATGGACATAGATGCATATTAACATGCACATCTATATTCAGTTGTATGTATGTCCATATATACTTCTATGTATAGATAATTGATGCACATAGCCTTTTATGTCCACTATAATTTATTCCATTATGACATTTGAATGCTTAGAGAGGGATGTGGTTTGGGTGCCCATGCTAATGTTCTTTTTTAATCCTTAAAGAAATGAGGCATAGCTGTTGAATTCATTGAGGCCCCTTGGTACAACTGTATTAAGAAGAAAAATCCACTCCGTTTCCTTCCTCAATAGGATGTTGTTCAGATCTCCCTTCCTGATGTTCAATTTAACATGTTCTAGACCGAAAGCTTTCAGGCAGCGGGAGTCTCCGTTGTGATTTAGCAAAAAGTGTTTAGCTACTGATGTTATTTTCCTTAGCTTTTTGGTTTCACTCTTTGCATTACGAATATTCGTGGCATGTTCCAAAATTCGTACTTTCATAGTTCTTGAAGTCATACCCACGTATCTAAGACCACATGGGCATTGAAGGCAATAAATCACCCCTGTTGTTTTACAATTGATGAAATCATGTATTTTAACATCTTTTTCGAATCGAGTAGTTATTTTGTTGATTTTGAGTATGTACTGACAGGCTGTACAATTACCACAAGGGTAAGTACCCTTGATTATTGGTTGTTTCCCTTGTACTTTTTGGAAGTGGCTGTTAACCAGTGTGTCTTTAAGGTTGGTACTTCTTCGCCAACTCATGGAGATCTTTGTGCCAAGACATTTATTGAGATCTTGATCTACCTTCAATATCGGTAGATGTCTGTTTAGAATGTTCTTGACTTGTCTCCATTCATGGCAATATTTCCCTATGAAGTGGATGTTTTCTTCATTGTTAGTTGCTTTCTGTACTGGGAAGATCAGACTATCTCTTTCAATTTTAAGAGCATGATGTTTAGCCTTTTTGATTGATCGTCCACTGTATCCTCTGTTTTTTAATCGTACAGTGAGGTCTTCACTCTGTTTGAGGAAAATCTTTTTGTCTGAACAATTCCTTCTCAGACGCAAGAATTCGCCCTTTGGAATGTTATAGACTGTAGGTGGAAAATGACAACTAGATTTAAGTAGCAGGCTGTTAGTGGCTGTCTTTTTTCGATAAAGATCTGTGGTGAGTTCTCCATCTTCACCTCTGTAAATTGACAGATCCAGGAATGCAATCTTTTCGGGACTGTATTCATACGTCAGTCTCAGGTTCAGTGAGTTGGTGTTTAATATGCTGATGAAATTCTGTAACTGATGTTCATTACCATCCCATATTATCAGTATATCATCGATATAACGTAACCACTGTATTATGTGTATAGTATGTTCTTCCATTTGTTCTGAGAAGACGGTTAGGGCCTCCCACCACCCTAAAAACAGATTGGCGTATGTGGGGGCGCAAGCTGCCCCCATCGCCGTGCCCCTGATCTGTAAAAAATGTTTATTGTTGAACACAAAATAGTTCCTACATAGTACGAATTCCAGAAGTTCCAAGATGAAATGATTGAAATCACTTGGTCCTTCCATGCTGAGAAAGAATTCAATCGCCTTGAGGCCTTCCGTGTGTCTTATTGAAGTATATAGAGATTCCACATCTAGAGATACAAGGAGATGGTGGTTCTCTAATTTGACCCCTTGGATCTTTTTAAGGACATCTGTAGTGTCGCGCAGATAAGACGGTAGACTTAGTACATGTTTTCTAAGATGTATATCAACAAAGGTACTAGCCTTTTCCGTCAGGCTGCCTATACCTGAGACTATTGGTCTTCCTGGGGGCACCTCTGCATTTTTGTGCACTTTAGGAAGTACATAGAAAGTGGGAGTTTTAGGATTTTTGACTTCCAAGAATCCCATTTCTGATTTTGTAATGGTTCCTCTAGAGTGGTAACCCAGGACCAATTTGTTATAGGCCGAAAGAAAAGTCTCTGTAGGGTCCACAGAGAGAGATTTATAGCATGAGGTATCCCCCAGCTGTCTCATTACTTCAGTCATATACATGTCTATGGGCCAAAGGACTATGTTGCCCCCTTTATCGGAGGGTTTTATAATTACTTGGTCCCAGGCTTGCATTTCTGCCAAGGCTTTTTTCTCATCCTTGGATAAGTTACCTTGAGGTCGATATTGGCATTTACTGAGTTCGTCAAAGTCCAAGGATACTAGGTCAAGGAAGGTTTGTACTGGTGGACATATATTGCTTTGGGGAAAAAACGTTGATTTGGGTTTGCAAATTGGTCTGTGAGTGTCAGTCCAAAAAGTTTGCATCTCACCTGTCTCTTCCAAGAGGTCTTCTAAAATATGTAAAGCCTCTGTGTCAGATTGAGTTAGTGATGTCATTACTGTTGTGGGAGGTGTTGCCAGTTCAAGGGATAATTCTGCTTCTCTCTTTGCACGTTCTTGGTTTGCAAAGAATTTTTTGAGAAGTAGCTTTCTCCCATATAGCTGTAAATCCTTCTCCCATCCAAATCGATCAAAATGTGAGGTTGGTGAGAATGATAGTCCTTTCTTCAGTATATTTTCTTGGGTGATAGAGAGCTTTATATTTGAAAGATTCATGATCCTTAGTTCGTCCAACCTATTATCTGTATTTAGGTTCTCTGTCTGTTCCGCGCAGATTGTCTCTGCGGTTGCGGTGTATCCCAGATCTGTCGTCCTCTTCCTCTTCCTTGTCCTCTTCCCCCTCCTTGTCTTCCTCCTCTTTGGTACCCTCTCCTGGTACCTTGATTCTGTTCTAAAAAAGAAGAAGAAGAGGAGGATGAGTAGTTTAGGGATGAATTAGGAGTATTATCTCCTCGGGAAGAGTTGGATACTGGATTTCTATTATATAGATAAGATCCGTTCTCCTCTTCTACTTCAGACAGCTCTGTATCTGAAGAGGAATAGTGGTAATCCCTCTGTGGCCTTGTTTTGTTTCTTATATTGCGTTTCCACTTAAATATATTACCAGAGGCAAAGTCTTTCTTATCTCTCACGAATTTTACTCGTTTGCGTTCTATTATTTCTTTTTCAAAGGTTTCTAGATCTTTTTTGTTTTTCTCAAAACACATTTGAAATTGTTGGTCCTTTTCCCAATCCTGTAATTTCTTTCCCAGTGTGTCTATTTCTTTCTCACATCCTTCTAATACGAGTAGATTGTGTTTAATGAGGATTGTGATGAGATCTTGGGAACATTTCAATAGTGTGGTCTCCCACTCTTTCTGTAGATTGTCTGTAATCAGATCGAAGTTAGGAAACACTTTGGGTCTCAATCCTCTTGGTGAGATTTTCTGCCTTTGATAATTTTCCAGGGTAGTTAGGTCCGAATTTGTGCGTAACTGCCTCTGTAGATTATATTTAAGTTGTTTAAAGTCTTCCTCCCAATTTGTATTGGGTATTGAGTCAGTGAGCTCTTCAGGAAATATACTACTTAGATCTTCTTGTGTTTTACGTTTACTGATAAGTTCGTTCTTCAGGCTAAAGTTGGACATGACAGAAGTTTAAGAATTCCCTATTAGATTGTATGTCTTAATGATCTTGGTGGAACGTTTGTATATATATATATAAATAGTAAATCTTACGTCCTGTTAACAATCCTTAATTTATTCATATATATTGTATGAGACGTGCTGATCAACTGGAATTCGAGATAAACTCGAAAATAATTTATAGTAGAAAAAGAGGGGTTTGTTGATCGCACAGTCTATAAGCCAAAAGCAATAATTATATCTTGGTCAGAGGACAAAATTCTGAATTTAGGTGACACTATAACCCCAGATTTACTCGTTTCAAGCACTTTCGTGTCTGTTTGTTTAAGTAAGAGTAATGGGGGGTGCTCCCTGAGAGTTAGGACTAAATTTTTTTCAAAAAAGACTTTACCAATAAAGTTAAAAAAGAACTCTCCTATGTTGGGGCACTCTAATAGTGTCTCACATGTGTATGTAACACTTCAAGATCAATAATAGGGAATATAAGAAAAAAAAAAAAAGAGAAAAAAGAAAAAAGTAGATTTGAAAATAGAGAAGAAATCTCTTAAGATTTAACTTTTATTAGATTAATTAAGATATACGAGAAAAACACTCACTTTTCATTAAAAAGGCGAAATATGGACACACTACATATAAGACAACATATAACAAAAAACATGTATAATAAAAAGGTACGGTTGCATTTGTAAGCTCAAATGGGCCTCAGCCCTCTCTATTTTTACCAATTGGTTATTTAGTTAGCTCGTACAGAGTTAAAGTCGAGACCTTATGGCATTTTTCTTAGTTCTGCTGCCTCGTATGTGCCTTTGCATCGCATACGTAGTTGAGAGACTGATACTCGTGCCAGTCTCTAGATAAATAGACAGTGCCAGAGCATGGATGGGGAGTGTTTTATTCACTTCTGCTTTTGGTTGATGACCTTGGGTCAGTGCAGCCAATGAGATAGCTACTGACACTTCCCCTATTCTGGTGTTGGAAAAGGGGTAAAGGGTAAGAAAGGCAAGACTATATGTCACACTTCGTGGTTCTGCTGCCACGCATGTGCTTTAGCATTATATGCGTGGTGAGAGACCAGTACTGATGCTAGTCTATAGAAGCATAGATTAAGGCCAATCAGCATATATTGTGTCTCATTCGCCTAGGACATTGGCTGATAATCCCGAGATCATTGCAGCCAATTCAGAGGTTACTGACACTGTGCTGTTTTGGTCTTTAAAAGTATAGAGCACTGCAGTGTTGATACAATTTAGTCTACTGCATCTCTGCATAAATAAGCAGCCCTAGAGAAAGAAGGGTCACTTTATTCCCTAGATACACAAGGAAGAAAGAGGGATGACCAAAGCAATACACAATTCTTTCTCCAGGCTTTTGCTGTTATATTGAAAATATCACAAATTCTCGTATTAAATTATGCCTTTCTTTTTACCAATACTCCTCTAATGGCACAGATAATCAAAGAAAAAACATTCTTTATTTATCTAGTGTGTCTCCTAGATATAGGGCACATTAATTGGAGGCAGTGGTGTATCCAGAACAGCTGTTGCCCCTGACAATGGTACTTAATTTTATAGTTACCTCATATTTTAAAGCATAAAGATGCTATTCAATTCTTGTGCCAAAATATATACCAATTTAATGGAGACAGAAAATAAATAGAAAAACACCTTTTTCCTATATGAAAATTCTAGGATTGGTGCTTTTTAACCCTGACGGTCATTAATAGAGCTTAGGTGCATATACTTAATTTTGTCATTATGTACTTGTGAAGCGCATATACTTAGTCCATGATTCCATAATACTCCTGGTAAGCGGCTATCATAACCATTAGCAGAAATTTATACCAAACTGATATAGATCATACAGCTTTACAACATACTGAGTCCCAGGTAGTTTTAGGACAAAATATTAATCATGGCAAAAACGGCTCCACATTTTTCATTTATTTCATACAACCTGTACCGAGGGCATCCCGCCGTGCGCACCGGCAGGGCGCCCGCTCGCTCCTTCCTTCAACGTACGTTTCGCCCGTGGCTTGTTCACAAAGGGTGGAACAGCTTCTAGTTAGTGTCAGTCCGACTTCCTTTTAAAGCCCTTTACCACTCCCCCTGGGGGTGGTCATTGACGCTAATATCCTTAATCAGTGTAAACGAATTTATCAGCTGTTATAATGTATATCTGACCGTTCACTGGTTAATCAATAAAAGAACACTCTGGAACCTTTGTGTCACTTATTGCACTATACGCTACGTTATATATGCTGCAGTTAATAAAAAAGTGAAAAGTAAAGGTTTTATTATTTTCACTGAAATCCCGTTCTGTTGTTAGACCACTCGCAGTCCTGATCACAGTGGTGATTGTCTAATTAGTTGTATTAATAGATGTTTAACACCTGGGTAGATGGTTGTTAAACTTTCCTAGGAGTACCTAGCCTCCTAATTAGACATGTCAGGTGTCTTGTTGCTATACCAAAGCGCCGTGTTTTCTAAGGTTGCCATGGAGAAAAGCCACATCCATAAACTGACCCCACACATCACCGTCTTTAAGCAGAAAAAAAGGGAGAAGGAAAAAGAGATAGAAAAAGAGGCATATAGCACACTTCTCTTCCCTCTTACTATATAATGATCACTATATAAACAGCTTTTATGTGCGCTTGCATGTATCAGCATGTATCAGCTCAAATCATTATACCAGGGAGACTGTAGAGAGTGTGATTTATTGCTATAGTTTGCGGAAACAATTAAATTGTTACATTATCTACTGTGTACTTGATTATTAGATTACACTCTATTTCCGATAATTAGCCATTCATTTGTCTAAATGATGCAGCGGTCATATTGCGGGCTGCATTCATATGTACTTTGATCATTTGCACATGTAATCAAAGGAGATGCTAACAAAGTAGCGTGTCGTACTTAGTATTAAAACTCCCACTCTATGCTAATAACTCTCCTGAACATTATGATTATAGTCTTGAATTGTGGCTATTCCTATAGTTTTCAATTGGATGAGTGCATATTCATAATTTTATATCTGCTTCAAATTATATTTTTGTAATTTATGGTGCAGATTGTTCTGCCTTTTCAATTAGTGGTAATATTTAAATAGTAACCCATTCACATATTTCATATACCGTACTGAATTAATTTCCACCAAGAATTGTGAGAATGGGAATAATGAGGTTTTAATAAAATTAATAGAATAATTCAGAAATGCGAATAATAAGTTGATAAATTATAGTTATTTATTAGACATTTATTAAAATGAACGTATCTTCTTATTCCGTACACCTTGTTTATGAATAATTAGTGTAATAAGTGTATAAGAAAATGAAGTGAAAAAAGAAAACCCTTGATCGATTGAAGGTGAAATTATTAGTGTGTTGTATTTTTATACTGATATAGTGTGACAGATTATGAATAAGAATTTGTGATGTGAAAATAAAATTGATCTATCTTTTGTTTTTTGTTTATTATCCATCTCTTTAGAGTGACTCTATAGTGTTAATAATCTTATGTGATCCCAGTAAAGATTTAGATAAATTGTGAAAAGAAACAGGGGGGGGTTTAAAATAGTGGTGTAATTTACAGTGTTGGTTAATATTTAGAGTGATATTTGTATGTGTTCTTTTTTGTAATGCTGTCTAACGTGATTATAAAATAAGTCCAGAGACATAAAATGAAATGAGTTATTATATAGATACGTGTGATTTGCAGTACTATTCCTTAGTAATTATTAGAGTAGTATCCTGTTGGTGATTAATGATCTTGATGTATATTTATATGGACATAGATGCATATTAACATGCACATCTATATTCAGTTGTATGTATGTCCATATATACTTCTATGTATAGATAATTGATGCACATAGCCTTTTATGTCCACTATAATTTATTCCATTATGACATTTGAATGCTTAGAGAGGGATGTGGTTTGGGTGCCCATGCTAATGTTCTTTTTTAATCCTTAAAGAAATGAGGCATAGCTGTTGAATTCATTGAGGCCCCTTGGTACAACTGTATTAAGAAGAAAAATCCACTCCGTTTCCTTCCTCAATAGGATGTTGTTCAGATCTCCCTTCCTGATGTTCAATTTAACATGTTCTAGACCGAAAGCTTTCAGGCAGCGGGAGTCTCCGTTGTGATTTAGCAAAAAGTGTTTAGCTACTGATGTTATTTTCCTTAGCTTTTTGGTTTCACTCTTTGCATTACGAATATTCGTGGCATGTTCCAAAATTCGTACTTTCATAGTTCTTGAAGTCATACCCACGTATCTAAGACCACATGGGCATTGAAGGCAATAAATCACCCCTGTTGTTTTACAATTGATGAAATCATGTATTTTAACATCTTTTTCGAATCGAGTAGTTATTTTGTTGATTTTGAGTATGTACTGACAGGCTGTACAATTACCACAAGGGTAAGTACCCTTGATTATTGGTTGTTTCCCTTGTACTTTTTGGAAGTGGCTGTTAACCAGTGTGTCTTTAAGGTTGGTACTTCTTCGCCAACTCATGGAGATCTTTGTGCCAAGACATTTATTGAGATCTTGATCTACCTTCAATATCGGTAGATGTCTGTTTAGAATGTTCTTGACTTGTCTCCATTCATGGCAATATTTCCCTATGAAGTGGATGTTTTCTTCATTGTTAGTTGCTTTCTGTACTGGGAAGATCAGACTATCTCTTTCAATTTTAAGAGCATGATGTTTAGCCTTTTTGATTGATCGTCCACTGTATCCTCTGTTTTTTAATCGTACAGTGAGGTCTTCACTCTGTTTGAGGAAAATCTTTTTGTCTGAACAATTCCTTCTCAGACGCAAGAATTCGCCCTTTGGAATGTTATAGACTGTAGGTGGAAAATGACAACTAGATTTAAGTAGCAGGCTGTTAGTGGCTGTCTTTTTTCGATAAAGATCTGTGGTGAGTTCTCCATCTTCACCTCTGTAAATTGACAGATCCAGGAATGCAATCTTTTCGGGACTGTATTCATACGTCAGTCTCAGGTTCAGTGAGTTGGTGTTTAATATGCTGATGAAATTCTGTAACTGATGTTCATTACCATCCCATATTATCAGTATATCATCGATATAACGTAACCACTGTATTATGTGTATAGTATGTTCTTCCATTTGTTCTGAGAAGACGGTTAGGGCCTCCCACCACCCTAAAAACAGATTGGCGTATGTGGGGGCGCAAGCTGCCCCCATCGCCGTGCCCCTGATCTGTAAAAAATGTTTATTGTTGAACACAAAATAGTTCCTACATAGTACGAATTCCAGAAGTTCCAAGATGAAATGATTGAAATCACTTGGTCCTTCCATGCTGAGAAAGAATTCAATCGCCTTGAGGCCTTCCGTGTGTCTTATTGAAGTATATAGAGATTCCACATCTAGAGATACAAGGAGATGGTGGTTCTCTAATTTGACCCCTTGGATCTTTTTAAGGACATCTGTAGTGTCGCGCAGATAAGACGGTAGACTTAGTACATGTTTTCTAAGATGTATATCAACAAAGGTACTAGCCTTTTCCGTCAGGCTGCCTATACCTGAGACTATTGGTCTTCCTGGGGGCACCTCTGCATTTTTGTGCACTTTAGGAAGTACATAGAAAGTGGGAGTTTTAGGATTTTTGACTTCCAAGAATCCCATTTCTGATTTTGTAATGGTTCCTCTAGAGTGGTAACCCAGGACCAATTTGTTATAGGCCGAAAGAAAAGTCTCTGTAGGGTCCACAGAGAGAGATTTATAGCATGAGGTATCCCCCAGCTGTCTCATTACTTCAGTCATATACATGTCTATGGGCCAAAGGACTATGTTGCCCCCTTTATCGGAGGGTTTTATAATTACTTGGTCCCAGGCTTGCATTTCTGCCAAGGCTTTTTTCTCATCCTTGGATAAGTTACCTTGAGGTCGATATTGGCATTTACTGAGTTCGTCAAAGTCCAAGGATACTAGGTCAAGGAAGGTTTGTACTGGTGGACATATATTGCTTTGGGGAAAAAACGTTGATTTGGGTTTGCAAATTGGTCTGTGAGTGTCAGTCCAAAAAGTTTGCATCTCACCTGTCTCTTCCAAGAGGTCTTCTAAAATATGTAAAGCCTCTGTGTCAGATTGAGTTAGTGATGTCATTACTGTTGTGGGAGGTGTTGCCAGTTCAAGGGATAATTCTGCTTCTCTCTTTGCACGTTCTTGGTTTGCAAAGAATTTTTTGAGAAGTAGCTTTCTCCCATATAGCTGTAAATCCTTCTCCCATCCAAATCGATCAAAATGTGAGGTTGGTGAGAATGATAGTCCTTTCTTCAGTATATTTTCTTGGGTGATAGAGAGCTTTATATTTGAAAGATTCATGATCCTTAGTTCGTCCAACCTATTATCTGTATTTAGGTTCTCTGTCTGTTCCGCGCAGATTGTCTCTGCGGTTGCGGTGTATCCCAGATCTGTCGTCCTCTTCCTCTTCCTTGTCCTCTTCCCCCTCCTTGTCTTCCTCCTCTTTGGTACCCTCTCCTGGTACCTTGATTCTGTTCTAAAAAAGAAGAAGAAGAGGAGGATGAGTAGTTTAGGGATGAATTAGGAGTATTATCTCCTCGGGAAGAGTTGGATACTGGATTTCTATTATATAGATAAGATCCGTTCTCCTCTTCTACTTCAGACAGCTCTGTATCTGAAGAGGAATAGTGGTAATCCCTCTGTGGCCTTGTTTTGTTTCTTATATTGCGTTTCCACTTAAATATATTACCAGAGGCAAAGTCTTTCTTATCTCTCACGAATTTTACTCGTTTGCGTTCTATTATTTCTTTTTCAAAGGTTTCTAGATCTTTTTTGTTTTTCTCAAAACACATTTGAAATTGTTGGTCCTTTTCCCAATCCTGTAATTTCTTTCCCAGTGTGTCTATTTCTTTCTCACATCCTTCTAATACGAGTAGATTGTGTTTAATGAGGATTGTGATGAGATCTTGGGAACATTTCAATAGTGTGGTCTCCCACTCTTTCTGTAGATTGTCTGTAATCAGATCGAAGTTAGGAAACACTTTGGGTCTCAATCCTCTTGGTGAGATTTTCTGCCTTTGATAATTTTCCAGGGTAGTTAGGTCCGAATTTGTGCGTAACTGCCTCTGTAGATTATATTTAAGTTGTTTAAAGTCTTCCTCCCAATTTGTATTGGGTATTGAGTCAGTGAGCTCTTCAGGAAATATACTACTTAGATCTTCTTGTGTTTTACGTTTACTGATAAGTTCGTTCTTCAGGCTAAAGTTGGACATGACAGAAGTTTAAGAATTCCCTATTAGATTGTATGTCTTAATGATCTTGGTGGAACGTTTGTATATATATATATAAATAGTAAATCTTACGTCCTGTTAACAATCCTTAATTTATTCATATATATTGTATGAGACGTGCTGATCAACTGGAATTCGAGATAAACTCGAAAATAATTTATAGTAGAAAAAGAGGGGTTTGTTGATCGCACAGTCTATAAGCCAAAAGCAATAATTATATCTTGGTCAGAGGACAAAATTCTGAATTTAGGTGACACTATAACCCCAGATTTACTCGTTTCAAGCACTTTCGTGTCTGTTTGTTTAAGTAAGAGTAATGGGGGGTGCTCCCTGAGAGTTAGGACTAAATTTTTTTCAAAAAAGACTTTACCAATAAAGTTAAAAAAGAACTCTCCTATGTTGGGGCACTCTAATAGTGTCTCACATGTGTATGTAACACTTCAAGATCAATAATAGGGAATATAAGAAAAAAAAAAAAAGAGAAAAAAGAAAAAAGTAGATTTGAAAATAGAGAAGAAATCTCTTAAGATTTAACTTTTATTAGATTAATTAAGATATACGAGAAAAACACTCACTTTTCATTAAAAAGGCGAAATATGGACACACTACATATAAGACAACATATAACAAAAAACATGTATAATAAAAAGGTACGGTTGCATTTGTAAGCTCAAATGGGCCTCAGCCCTCTCTATTTTTACCAATTGGTTATTTAGTTAGCTCGTACAGAGTTAAAGTCGAGACCTTATGGCATTTTTCTTAGTTCTGCTGCCTCGTATGTGCCTTTGCATCGCATACGTAGTTGAGAGACTGATACTCGTGCCAGTCTCTAGATAAATAGACAGTGCCAGAGCATGGATGGGGAGTGTTTTATTCACTTCTGCTTTTGGTTGATGACCTTGGGTCAGTGCAGCCAATGAGATAGCTACTGACACTTCCCCTATTCTGGTGTTGGAAAAGGGGTAAAGGGTAAGAAAGGCAAGACTATATGTCACACTTCGTGGTTCTGCTGCCACGCATGTGCTTTAGCATTATATGCGTGGTGAGAGACCAGTACTGATGCTAGTCTATAGAAGCATAGATTAAGGCCAATCAGCATATATTGTGTCTCATTCGCCTAGGACATTGGCTGATAATCCCGAGATCATTGCAGCCAATTCAGAGGTTACTGACACTGTGCTGTTTTGGTCTTTAAAAGTATAGAGCACTGCAGTGTTGATACAATTTAGTCTACTGCATCTCTGCATAAATAAGCAGCCCTAGAGAAAGAAGGGTCACTTTATTCCCTAGATACACAAGGAAGAAAGAGGGATGACCAAAGCAATACACAATTCTTTCTCCAGGCTTTTGCTGTTATATTGAAAATATCACAAATTCTCGTATTAAATTATGCCTTTCTTTTTACCAATACTCCTCTAATGGCACAGATAATCAAAGAAAAAACATTCTTTATTTATCTAGTGTGTCTCCTAGATATAGGGCACATTAATTGGAGGCAGTGGTGTATCCAGAACAGCTGTTGCCCCTGACAATGGTACTTAATTTTATAGTTACCTCATATTTTAAAGCATAAAGATGCTATTCAATTCTTGTGCCAAAATATATACCAATTTAATGGAGACAGAAAATAAATAGAAAAACACCTTTTTCCTATATGAAAATTCTAGGATTGGTGCTTTTTAACCCTGACGGTCATTAATAGAGCTTAGGTGCATATACTTAATTTTGTCATTATGTACTTGTGAAGCGCATATACTTAGTCCATGATTCCATAATACTCCTGGTAAGCGGCTATCATAACCATTAGCAGAAATTTATACCAAACTGATATAGATCATACAGCTTTACAACATACTGAGTCCCAGGTAGTTTTAGGACAAAATATTAATCATGGCAAAAACGGCTCCACATTTTTCATTTATTTCATACAACCTGTACCGAGGGCATCCCGCCGTGCGCACCGGCAGGGCGCCCGCTCGCTCCTTCCTTCAACGTACGTTTCGCCCGTGGCTTGTTCACAAAGGGTGGAACAGCTTCTAGTTAGTGTCAGTCCGACTTCCTTTTAAAGCCCTTTACCACTCCCCCTGGGGGTGGTCATTGACGCTAATATCCTTAATCAGTGTAAACGAATTTATCAGCTGTTATAATGTATATCTGACCGTTCACTGGTTAATCAATAAAAGAACACTCTGGAACCTTTGTGTCACTTATTGCACTATACGCTACGTTATATATGCTGCAGTTAATAAAAAAGTGAAAAGTAAAGGTTTTATTATTTTCACTGAAATCCCGTTCTGTTGTTAGACCACTCGCAGTCCTGATCACAGTGGTGATTGTCTAATTAGTTGTATTAATAGATGTTTAACACCTGGGTAGATGGTTGTTAAACTTTCCTAGGAGTACCTAGCCTCCTAATTAGACATGTCAGGTGTCTTGTTGCTATACCAAAGCGCCGTGTTTTCTAAGGTTGCCATGGAGAAAAGCCACATCCATAAACTGACCCCACACATCACCGTCTTTAAGCAGAAAAAAAGGGAGAAGGAAAAAGAGATAGAAAAAGAGGCATATAGCACACTTCTCTTCCCTCTTACTATATAATGATCACTATATAAACAGCTTTTATGTGCGCTTGCATGTATCAGCATGTATCAGCTCAAATCATTATACCAGGGAGACTGTAGAGAGTGTGATTTATTGCTATAGTTTGCGGAAACAATTAAATTGTTACATTATCTACTGTGTACTTGATTATTAGATTACACTCTATTTCCGATAATTAGCCATTCATTTGTCTAAATGATGCAGCGGTCATATTGCGGGCTGCATTCATATGTACTTTGATCATTTGCACATGTAATCAAAGGAGATGCTAACAAAGTAGCGTGTCGTACTTAGTATTAAAACTCCCACTCTATGCTAATAACTCTCCTGAACATTATGATTATAGTCTTGAATTGTGGCTATTCCTATAGTTTTCAATTGGATGAGTGCATATTCATAATTTTATATCTGCTTCAAATTATATTTTTGTAATTTATGGTGCAGATTGTTCTGCCTTTTCAATTAGTGGTAATATTTAAATAGTAACCCATTCACATATTTCATATACCGTACTGAATTAATTTCCACCAAGAATTGTGAGAATGGGAATAATGAGGTTTTAATAAAATTAATAGAATAATTCAGAAATGCGAATAATAAGTTGATAAATTATAGTTATTTATTAGACATTTATTAAAATGAACGTATCTTCTTATTCCGTACACCTTGTTTATGAATAATTAGTGTAATAAGTGTATAAGAAAATGAAGTGAAAAAAGAAAACCCTTGATCGATTGAAGGTGAAATTATTAGTGTGTTGTATTTTTATACTGATATAGTGTGACAGATTATGAATAAGAATTTGTGATGTGAAAATAAAATTGATCTATCTTTTGTTTTTTGTTTATTATCCATCTCTTTAGAGTGACTCTATAGTGTTAATAATCTTATGTGATCCCAGTAAAGATTTAGATAAATTGTGAAAAGAAACAGGGGGGGGTTTAAAATAGTGGTGTAATTTACAGTGTTGGTTAATATTTAGAGTGATATTTGTATGTGTTCTTTTTTGTAATGCTGTCTAACGTGATTATAAAATAAGTCCAGAGACATAAAATGAAATGAGTTATTATATAGATACGTGTGATTTGCAGTACTATTCCTTAGTAATTATTAGAGTAGTATCCTGTTGGTGATTAATGATCTTGATGTATATTTATATGGACATAGATGCATATTAACATGCACATCTATATTCAGTTGTATGTATGTCCATATATACTTCTATGTATAGATAATTGATGCACATAGCCTTTTATGTCCACTATAATTTATTCCATTATGACATTTGAATGCTTAGAGAGGGATGTGGTTTGGGTGCCCTTGCTAATGTTCTTTTTTAATCCTTAAAGAAATGAGGCATAGCTGTTGAATTCATTGAGGCCCCTTGGTACAACTGTATTAAGAAGAAAAATCCACTCCGTTTCCTTCCTCAATAGGATGTTGTTCAGATCTCCCTTCCTGATGTTCAATTTAACATGTTCTAGACCGAAAGCTTTCAGGCAGCGGGAGTCTCCGTTGTGATTTAGCAAAAAGTGTTTAGCTACTGATGTTATTTTCCTTAGCTTTTTGGTTTCACTCTTTGCATTACGAATATTCGTGGCATGTTCCAAAATTCGTACTTTCATAGTTCTTGAAGTCATACCCACGTATCTAAGACCACATGGGCATTGAAGGCAATAAATCACCCCTGTTGTTTTACAATTGATGAAATCATGTATTTTAACATCTTTTTCGAATCGAGTAGTTATTTTGTTGATTTTGAGTATGTACTGACAGGCTGTACAATTACCACAAGGGTAAGTACCCTTGATTATTGGTTGTTTCCCTTGTACTTTTTGGAAGTGGCTGTTAACCAGTGTGTCTTTAAGGTTGGTACTTCTTCGCCAACTCATGGAGATCTTTGTGCCAAGACATTTATTGAGATCTTGATCTACCTTCAATATCGGTAGATGTCTGTTTAGAATGTTCTTGACTTGTCTCCATTCATGGCAATATTTCCCTATGAAGTGGATGTTTTCTTCATTGTTAGTTGCTTTCTGTACTGGGAAGATCAGACTATCTCTTTCAATTTTAAGAGCATGATGTTTAGCCTTTTTGATTGATCGTCCACTGTATCCTCTGTTTTTTAATCGTACAGTGAGGTCTTCACTCTGTTTGAGGAAAATCTTTTTGTCTGAACAATTCCTTCTCAGACGCAAGAATTCGCCCTTTGGAATGTTATAGACTGTAGGTGGAAAATGACAACTAGATTTAAGTAGCAGGCTGTTAGTGGCTGTCTTTTTTCGATAAAGATCTGTGGTGAGTTCTCCATCTTCACCTCTGTAAATTGACAGATCCAGGAATGCAATCTTTTCGGGACTGTATTCATACGTCAGTCTCAGGTTCAGTGAGTTGGTGTTTAATATGCTGATGAAATTCTGTAACTGATGTTCATTACCATCCCATATTATCAGTATATCATCGATATAACGTAACCACTGTATTATGTGTATAGTATGTTCTTCCATTTGTTCTGAGAAGACGGTTAGGGCCTCCCACCACCCTAAAAACAGATTGGCGTATGTGGGGGCGCAAGCTGCCCCCATCGCCGTGCCCCTCATCTGTAAAAAATGTTTATTGTTGAACACAAAATAGTTCCTACATAGTACGAATTCCAGAAGTTCCAAGATGAAATGATTGAAATCACTTGGTCCTTCCATGCTGAGAAAGAATTCAATCGCCTTGAGGCCTTCCGTGTGTCTTATTGAAGTATATAGAGATTCCACATCTAGAGATACAAGGAGATGGTGGTTCTCTAATTTGACCCCTTGGATCTTTTTAAGGACATCTGTAGTGTCGCGCAGATAAGACGGTAGACTTAGTACATGTTTTCTAAGATGTATATCAACAAAGGTACTAGCCTTTTCCGTCAGGCTGCCTATACCTGAGACTATTGGTCTTCCTGGGGGCACCTCTGCATTTTTGTGCACTTTAGGAAGTACATAGAAAGTGGGAGTTTTAGGATTTTTGACTTCCAAGAATCCCATTTCTGATTTTGTAATGGTTCCTCTAGAGTGGTAACCCAGGACCAATTTGTTATAGGCCGAAAGAAAAGTCTCTGTAGGGTCCACAGAGAGAGATTTATAGCATGAGGTATCCCCCAGCTGTCTCATTACTTCAGTCATATACATGTCTATGGGCCAAAGGACTATGTTGCCCCCTTTATCGGAGGGTTTTATAATTACTTGGTCCCAGGCTTGCATTTCTGCCAAGGCTTTTTTCTCATCCTTGGATAAGTTACCTTGAGGTCGATATTGGCATTTACTGAGTTCGTCAAAGTCCAAGGATACTAGGTCAAGGAAGGTTTGTACTGGTGGACATATATTGCTTTGGGGAAAAAACGTTGATTTGGGTTTGCAAATTGGTCTGTGAGTGTCAGTCCAAAAAGTTTGCATCTCACCTGTCTCTTCCAAGAGGTCTTCTAAAATATGTAAAGCCTCTGTGTCAGATTGAGTTAGTGATGTCATTACTGTTGTGGGAGGTGTTGCCAGTTCAAGGGATAATTCTGCTTCTCTCTTTGCACGTTCTTGGTTTGCAAAGAATTTTTTGAGAAGTAGCTTTCTCCCATATAGCTGTAAATCCTTCTCCCATCCAAATCGATCAAAATGTGAGGTTGGTGAGAATGATAGTCCTTTCTTCAGTATATTTTCTTGGGTGATAGAGAGCTTTATATTTGAAAGATTCATGATCCTTAGTTCGTCCAACCTATTATCTGTATTTAGGTTCTCTGTCTGTTCCGCGCAGATTGTCTCTGCGGTTGCGGTGTATCCCAGATCTGTCGTCCTCTTCCTCTTCCTTGTCCTCTTCCCCCTCCTTGTCTTCCTCCTCTTTGGTACCCTCTCCTGGTACCTTGATTCTGTTCTAAAAAAGAAGAAGAAGAGGAGGATGAGTAGTTTAGGGATGAATTAGGAGTATTATCTCCTCGGGAAGAGTTGGATACTGGATTTCTATTATATAGATAAGATCCGTTCTCCTCTTCTACTTCAGACAGCTCTGTATCTGAAGAGGAATAGTGGTAATCCCTCTGTGGCCTTGTTTTGTTTCTTATATTGCGTTTCCACTTAAATATATTACCAGAGGCAAAGTCTTTCTTATCTCTCACGAATTTTACTCGTTTGCGTTCTATTATTTCTTTTTCAAAGGTTTCTAGATCTTTTTTGTTTTTCTCAAAACACATTTGAAATTGTTGGTCCTTTTCCCAATCCTGTAATTTCTTTCCCAGTGTGTCTATTTCTTTCTCACATCCTTCTAATACGAGTAGATTGTGTTTAATGAGGATTGTGATGAGATCTTGGGAACATTTCAATAGTGTGGTCTCCCACTCTTTCTGTAGATTGTCTGTAATCAGATCGAAGTTAGGAAACACTTTGGGTCTCAATCCTCTTGGTGAGATTTTCTGCCTTTGATAATTTTCCAGGGTAGTTAGGTCCGAATTTGTGCGTAACTGCCTCTGTAGATTATATTTAAGTTGTTTAAAGTCTTCCTCCCAATTTGTATTGGGTATTGAGTCAGTGAGCTCTTCAGGAAATATACTACTTAGATCTTCTTGTGTTTTACGTTTACTGATAAGTTCGTTCTTCAGGCTAAAGTTGGACATGACAGAAGTTTAAGAATTCCCTATTAGATTGTATGTCTTAATGATCTTGGTGGAACGTTTGTATATATATATATATAAATAGTAAATCTTACGTCCTGTTAACAATCCTTAATTTATTCATATATATTGTATGAGACGTGCTGATCAACTGGAATTCGAGATAAACTCGAAAATAATTTATAGTAGAAAAAGAGGGGTTTGTTGATCGCACAGTCTATAAGCCAAAAGCAATAATTATATCTTGGTCAGAGGACAAAATTCTGAATTTAGGTGACACTATAACCCCAGATTTACTCGTTTCAAGCACTTTCGTGTCTGTTTGTTTAAGTAAGAGTAATGGGGGGTGCTCCCTGAGAGTTAGGACTAAATTTTTTTCAAAAAAGACTTTACCAATAAAGGTAAAAAAGAACTCTCCTATGTTGGGGCACTCTAATAGTGTCTCACATGTGTATGTAACACTTCAAGATCAATAATAGGGAATATAAGAAAAAAAAAAAAGAGAAAAAAGAAAAAAGTAGATTTGAAAATAGAGAAGAAATCTCTTAAGATTTAACTTTTATTAGATTAACTAAGATATACGAGAAAAACACTCACTTTTCATTAAAAAGGCGAAATATGGACACACTACATATAAGACAACATATAACAAAAAACATGTATAATAAAAAGGTACGGTTGCATTTGTAAGCTC
Organism: Pseudophryne corroboree; assembly: GCF_028390025.1. Taxonomy (NCBI): domain Eukaryota; kingdom Metazoa; phylum Chordata; class Amphibia; order Anura; family Myobatrachidae; genus Pseudophryne; species Pseudophryne corroboree. The sequence continues at coordinate 253,299,319 of NC_086451.1, read as the reverse complement.
AAATGGGCCTCAGCCCTCTCTATTTTTACCAATTGGTTATTTAGTTAGCTCGTACAGAGTTAAAGTCGAGACCTTATGGCATTTTTCTTAGTTCTGCTGCCTCGTATGTGCCTTTGCATCGCATACGTAGTTGAGAGACTGATACTCGTGCCAGTCTCTAGATAAATAGACAGTGCCAGAGCATGGATGGGGAGTGTTTTATTCACTTCTGCTTTTGGTTGATGACCTTGGGTCAGTGCAGCCAATGAGATAGCTACTGACACTTCCCCTATTCTGGTGTTGGAAAAGGGGTAAAGGGTAAGAAAGGCAAGACTATATGTCACACTTCGTGGTTCTGCTGCCACGCATGTGCTTTAGCATTATATGCGTGGTGAGAGACCAGTACTGATGCTAGTCTATAGAAGCATAGATTAAGGCCAATCAGCATATATTGTGTCTCATTCGCCTAGGACATTGGCTGATAATCCCGAGATCATTGCAGCCAATTCAGAGGTTACTGACACTGTGCTGTTTTGGTCTTTAAAAGTATAGAGCACTGCAGTGTTGATACAATTTAGTCTACTGCATCTCTGCATAAATAAGCAGCCCTAGAGAAAGAAGGGTCACTTTATTCCCTAGATACACAAGGAAGAAAGAGGGATGACCAAAGCAATACACAATTCTTTCTCCAGGCTTTTGCTGTTATATTGAAAATATCACAAATTCTCGTATTAAATTATGCCTTTCTTTTTACCAATACTCCTCTAATGGCACAGATAATCAAAGAAAAAACATTCTTTATTTATCTAGTGTGTCTCCTAGATATAGGGCACATTAATTGGAGGCAGTGGTGTATCCAGAACAGCTGTTGCCCCTGACAATGGTACTTAATTTTATAGTTACCTCATATTTTAAAGCATAAAGATGCTATTCAATTCTTGTGCCAAAATATATACCAATTTAATGGAGACAGAAAATAAATAGAAAAACACCTTTTTCCTATATGAAAATTCTAGGATTGGTGCTTTTTAACCCTGACGGTCATTAATAGAGCTTAGGTGCATATACTTAATTTTGTCATTATGTACTTGTGAAGCGCATATACTTAGTCCATGATTCCATAATACTCCTGGTAAGCGGCTATCATAACCATTAGCAGAAATTTATACCAAACTGATATAGATCATACAGCTTTACAACATACTGAGTCCCAGGTAGTTTTAGGACAAAATATTAATCATGGCAAAAACGGCTCCACATTTTTCATTTATTTCATACAACCTGTACCGAGGGCATCCCGCCGTGCGCACCGGCAGGGCGCCCGCTCGCTCCTTCCTTCAACGTACGTTTCGCCCGTGGCTTGTTCACAAAGGGTGGAACAGCTTCTAGTTAGTGTCAGTCCGACTTCCTTTTAAAGCCCTTTACCACTCCCCCTGGGGGTGGTCATTGACGCTAATATCCTTAATCAGTGTAAACGAATTTATCAGCTGTTATAATGTATATCTGACCGTTCACTGGTTAATCAATAAAAGAACACTCTGGAACCTTTGTGTCACTTATTGCACTATACGCTACGTTATATATGCTGCAGTTAATAAAAAAGTGAAAAGTAAAGGTTTTATTATTTTCACTGAAATCCCGTTCTGTTGTTAGACCACTCGCAGTCCTGATCACAGTGGTGATTGTCTAATTAGTTGTATTAATAGATGTTTAACACCTGGGTAGATGGTTGTTAAACTTTCCTAGGAGTACCTAGCCTCCTAATTAGACATGTCAGGTGTCTTGTTGCTATACCAAAGCGCCGTGTTTTCTAAGGTTGCCATGGAGAAAAGCCACATCCATAAACTGACCCCACACATCACCGTCTTTAAGCAGAAAAAAAGGGAGAAGGAAAAAGAGATAGAAAAAGAGGCATATAGCACACTTCTCTTCCCTCTTACTATATAATGATCACTATATAAACAGCTTTTATGTGCGCTTGCATGTATCAGCATGTATCAGCTCAAATCATTATACCAGGGAGACTGTAGAGAGTGTGATTTATTGCTATAGTTTGCGGAAACAATTAAATTGTTACATTATCTACTGTGTACTTGATTATTAGATTACACTCTATTTCCGATAATTAGCCATTCATTTGTCTAAATGATGCAGCGGTCATATTGCGGGCTGCATTCATATGTACTTTGATCATTTGCACATGTAATCAAAGGAGATGCTAACAAAGTAGCGTGTCGTACTTAGTATTAAAACTCCCACTCTATGCTAATAACTCTCCTGAACATTATGATTATAGTCTTGAATTGTGGCTATTCCTATAGTTTTCAATTGGATGAGTGCATATTCATAATTTTATATCTGCTTCAAATTATATTTTTGTAATTTATGGTGCAGATTGTTCTGCCTTTTCAATTAGTGGTAATATTTAAATAGTAACCCATTCACATATTTCATATACCGTACTGAATTAATTTCCACCAAGAATTGTGAGAATGGGAATAATGAGGTTTTAATAAAATTAATAGAATAATTCAGAAATGCGAATAATAAGTTGATAAATTATAGTTATTTATTAGACATTTATTAAAATGAACGTATCTTCTTATTCCGTACACCTTGTTTATGAATAATTAGTGTAATAAGTGTATAAGAAAATGAAGTGAAAAAAGAAAAACCTTGATCGATTGAAGGTGAAATTATTAGTGTGTTGTATTTTTATACTGATATAGTGTGACAGATTATGAATAAGAATTTGTGATGTGAAAATAAAATTGATCTATCTTTTGTTTTTTGTTTATTATCCATCTCTTTAGAGTGACTCTATAGTGTTAATAATCTTATGTGATCCCAGTAAAGATTTAGATAAATTGTGAAAAGAAACAGGGGGGGGTTTAAAATAGTGGTGTAATTTACAGTGTTGGTTAATATTTAGAGTGATATTTGTATGTGTTCTTTTTTGTAATGCTGTCTAACGTGATTATAAAATAAGTCCAGAGACATAAAATGAAATGAGTTATTATATAGATACGTGTGATTTGCAGTACTATTCCTTAGTAATTATTAGAGTAGTATCCTGTTGGTGATTAATGATCTTGATGTATATTTATATGGACATAGATGCATATTAACATGCACATCTATATTCAGTTGTATGTATGTCCATATATACTTCTATGTATAGATAATTGATGCACATAGCCTTTTATGTCCACTATAATTTATTCCATTATGACATTTGAATGCTTAGAGAGGGATGTGGTTTGGGTGCCCATGCTAATGTTCTTTTTTAATCCTTAAAGAAATGAGGCATAGCTGTTGAATTCATTGAGGCCCCTTGGTACAACTGTATTAAGAAGAAAAATCCACTCCGTTTCCTTCCTCAATAGGATGTTGTTCAGATCTCCCTTCCTGATGTTCAATTTAACATGTTCTAGACCGAAAGCTTTCAGGCAGCGGGAGTCTCCGTTGTGATTTAGCAAAAAGTGTTTAGCTACTGATGTTATTTTCCTTAGCTTTTTGGTTTCACTCTTTGCATTACGAATATTCGTGGCATGTTCCAAAATTCGTACTTTCATAGTTCTTGAAGTCATACCCACGTATCTAAGACCACATGGGCATTGAAGGCAATAAATCACCCCTGTTGTTTTACAATTGATGAAATCATGTATTTTAACATCTTTTTCGAATCGAGTAGTTATTTTGTTGATTTTGAGTATGTACTGACAGGCTGTACAATTACCACAAGGGTAAGTACCCTTGATTATTGGTTGTTTCCCTTGTACTTTTTGGAAGTGGCTGTTAACCAGTGTGTCTTTAAGGTTGGTACTTCTTCGCCAACTCATGGAGATCTTTGTGCCAAGACATTTATTGAGATCTTGATCTACCTTCAATATCGGTAGATGTCTGTTTAGAATGTTCTTGACTTGTCTCCATTCATGGCAATATTTCCCTATGAAGTGGATGTTTTCTTCATTGTTAGTTGCTTTCTGTACTGGGAAGATCAGACTATCTCTTTCAATTTTAAGAGCATGATGTTTAGCCTTTTTGATTGATCGTCCACTGTATCCTCTGTTTTTTAATCGTACAGTGAGGTCTTCACTCTGTTTGAGGAAAATCTTTTTGTCTGAACAATTCCTTCTCAGACGCAAGAATTCGCCCTTTGGAATGTTATAGACTGTAGGTGGAAAATGACAACTAGATTTAAGTAGCAGGCTGTTAGTGGCTGTCTTTTTTCGATAAAGATCTGTGGTGAGTTCTCCATCTTCACCTCTGTAAATTGACAGATCCAGGAATGCAATCTTTTCGGGACTGTATTCATACGTCAGTCTCAGGTTCAGTGAGTTGGTGTTTAATATGCTGATGAAATTCTGTAACTGATGTTCATTACCATCCCATATTATCAGTATATCATCGATATAACGTAACCACTGTATTATGTGTATAGTATGTTCTTCCATTTGTTCTGAGAAGACGGTTAGGGCCTCCCACCACCCTAAAAACAGATTGGCGTATGTGGGGGCGCAAGCTGCCCCCATCGCCGTGCCCCTGATCTGTAAAAAATGTTTATTGTTGAACACAAAATAGTTCCTACATAGTACGAATTCCAGAAGTTCCAAGATGAAATGATTGAAATCACTTGGTCCTTCCATGCTGAGAAAGAATTCAATCGCCTTGAGGCCTTCCGTGTGTCTTATTGAAGTATATAGAGATTCCACATCTAGAGATACAAGGAGATGGTGGTTCTCTAATTTGACCCCTTGGATCTTTTTAAGGACATCTGTAGTGTCGCGCAGATAAGACGGTAGACTTAGTACATGTTTTCTAAGATGTATATCAACAAAGGTACTAGCCTTTTCCGTCAGGCTGCCTATACCTGAGACTATTGGTCTTCCTGGGGGCACCTCTGCATTTTTGTGCACTTTAGGAAGTACATAGAAAGTGGGAGTTTTAGGATTTTTGACTTCCAAGAATCCCATTTCTGATTTTGTAATGGTTCCTCTAGAGTGGTAACCCAGGACCAATTTGTTATAGGCCGAAAGAAAAGTCTCTGTAGGGTCCACAGAGAGAGATTTATAGCATGAGGTATCCCCCAGCTGTCTCATTACTTCAGTCATATACATGTCTATGGGCCAAAGGACTATGTTGCCCCCTTTATCGGAGGGTTTTATAATTACTTGGTCCCAGGCTTGCATTTCTGCCAAGGCTTTTTTCTCATCCTTGGATAAGTTACCTTGAGGTCGATATTGGCATTTACTGAGTTCGTCAAAGTCCAAGGATACTAGGTCAAGGAAGGTTTGTACTGGTGGACATATATTGCTTTGGGGAAAAAACGTTGATTTGGGTTTGCAAATTGGTCTGTGAGTGTCAGTCCAAAAAGTTTGCATCTCACCTGTCTCTTCCAAGAGGTCTTCTAAAATATGTAAAGCCTCTGTGTCAGATTGAGTTAGTGATGTCATTACTGTTGTGGGAGGTGTTGCCAGTTCAAGGGATAATTCTGCTTCTCTCTTTGCACGTTCTTGGTTTGCAAAGAATTTTTTGAGAAGTAGCTTTCTCCCATATAGCTGTAAATCCTTCTCCCATCCAAATCGATCAAAATGTGAGGTTGGTGAGAATGATAGTCCTTTCTTCAGTATATTTTCTTGGGTGATAGAGAGCTTTATATTTGAAAGATTCATGATCCTTAGTTCGTCCAACCTATTATCTGTATTTAGGTTCTCTGTCTGTTCCGCGCAGATTGTCTCTGCGGTTGCGGTGTATCCCAGATCTGTCGTCCTCTTCCTCTTCCTTGTCCTCTTCCCCCTCCTTGTCTTCCTCCTCTTTGGTACCCTCTCCTGGTACCTTGATTCTGTTCTAAAAAAGAAGAAGAAGAGGTGGATGAGGAGGATGAGTAGTTTAGGGATGAATTAGGAGTATTATCTCCTCGGGAAGAGTTGGATACTGGATTTCTATTATATAGATAAGATCCGTTCTCCTCTTCTACTTCAGACAGCTCTGTATCTGAAGAGGAATAGTGGTAATCCCTCTGTGGCCTTGTTTTGTTTCTTATATTGCGTTTCCACTTAAATATATTACCAGAGGCAAAGTCTTTCTTATCTCTCACGAATTTTACTCGTTTGCGTTCTATTATTTCTTTTTCAAAGGTTTCTAGATCTTTTTTGTTTTTCTCAAAACACATTTGAAATTGTTGGTCCTTTTCCCAATCCTGTAATTTCTTTCCCAGTGTGTCTATTTCTTTCTCACATCCTTCTAATACGAGTAGATTGTGTTTAATGAGGATTGTGATGAGATCTTGGGAACATTTCAATAGTGTGGTCTCCCACTCTTTCTGTAGATTGTCTGTAATCAGATCGAAGTTAGGAAACACTTTGGGTCTCAATCCTCTTGGTGAGATTTTCTGCCTTTGATAATTTTCCAGGGTAGTTAGGTCCGAATTTGTGCGTAACTGCCTCTGTAGATTATATTTAAGTTGTTTAAAGTCTTCCTCCCAATTTGTATTGGGTATTGAGTCAGTGAGCTCTTCAGGAAATATACTACTTAGATCTTCTTGTGTTTTACGTTTACTGATAAGTTCGTTCTTCAGGCTAAAGTTGGACATGACAGAAGTTTAAGAATTCCCTATTAGATTGTATGTCTTAATGATCTTGGTGGAACGTTTGTATATATATATATAAATAGTAAATCTTACGTCCTGTTAACAATCCTTAATTTATTCATATATATTGTATGAGACGTGCTGATCAACTGGAATTCGAGATAAACTCGAAAATAATTTATAGTAGAAAAAGAGGGGTTTGTTGATCGCACAGTCTATAAGCCAAAAGCAATAATTATATCTTGGTCAGAGGACAAAATTCTGAATTTAGGTGACACTATAACCCCAGATTTACTCGTTTCAAGCACTTTCGTGTCTGTTTGTTTAAGTAAGAGTAATGGGGGGTGCTCCCTGAGAGTTAGGACTAAATTTTTTTCAAAAAAGACTTTACCAATAAAGTTAAAAAAGAACTCTCCTATGTTGGGGCACTCTAATAGTGTCTCACATGTGTATGTAACACTTCAAGATCAATAATAGGGAATATAAGAAAAAAAAAAAAAGAGAAAAAAGAAAAAAGTAGATTTGAAAATAGAGAAGAAATCTCTTAAGATTTAACTTTTATTAGATTAATTAAGATATACGAGAAAAACACTCACTTTTCATTAAAAAGGCGAAATATGGACACACTACATATAAGACAACATATAACAAAAAACATGTATAATAAAAAGGTACGGTTGCATTTGTAAGCTCAAATGGGCCTCAGCCCTCTCTATTTTTACCAATTGGTTATTTAGTTAGCTCGTACAGAGTTAAAGTCGAGACCTTATGGCATTTTTCTTAGTTCTGCTGCCTCGTATGTGCCTTTGCATCGCATACGTAGTTGAGAGACTGATACTCGTGCCAGTCTCTAGATAAATAGACAGTGCCAGAGCATGGATGGGGAGTGTTTTATTCACTTCTGCTTTTGGTTGATGACCTTGGGTCAGTGCAGCCAATGAGATAGCTACTGACACTTCCCCTATTCTGGTGTTGGAAAAGGGGTAAAGGGTAAGAAAGGCAAGACTATATGTCACACTTCGTGGTTCTGCTGCCACGCATGTGCTTTAGCATTATATGCGTGGTGAGAGACCAGTACTGATGCTAGTCTATAGAAGCATAGATTAAGGCCAATCAGCATATATTGTGTCTCATTCGCCTAGGACATTGGCTGATAATCCCGAGATCATTGCAGCCAATTCAGAGGTTACTGACACTGTGCTGTTTTGGTCTTTAAAAGTATAGAGCACTGCAGTGTTGATACAATTTAGTCTACTGCATCTCTGCATAAATAAGCAGCCCTAGAGAAAGAAGGGTCACTTTATTCCCTAGATACACAAGGAAGAAAGAGGGATGACCAAAGCAATACACAATTCTTTCTCCAGGCTTTTGCTGTTATATTGAAAATATCACAAATTCTCGTATTAAATTATGCCTTTCTTTTTACCAATACTCCTCTAATGGCACAGATAATCAAAGAAAAAACATTCTTTATTTATCTAGTGTGTCTCCTAGATATAGGGCACATTAATTGGAGGCAGTGGTGTATCCAGAACAGCTGTTGCCCCTGACAATGGTACTTAATTTTATAGTTACCTCATATTTTAAAGCATAAAGATGCTATTCAATTCTTGTGCCAAAATATATACCAATTTAATGGAGACAGAAAATAAATAGAAAAACACCTTTTTCCTATATGAAAATTCTAGGATTGGTGCTTTTTAACCCTGACGGTCATTAATAGAGCTTAGGTGCATATACTTAATTTTGTCATTATGTACTTGTGAAGCGCATATACTTAGTCCATGATTCCATAATACTCCTGGTAAGCGGCTATCATAACCATTAGCAGAAATTTATACCAAACTGATATAGATCATACAGCTTTACAACATACTGAGTCCCAGGTAGTTTTAGGACAAAATATTAATCATGGCAAAAACGGCTCCACATTTTTCATTTATTTCATACAACCTGTACCGAGGGCATCCCGCCGTGCGCACCGGCAGGGCGCCCGCTCGCTCCTTCCTTCAACGTACGTTTCGCCCGTGGCTTGTTCACAAAGGGTGGAACAGCTTCTAGTTAGTGTCAGTCCGACTTCCTTTTAAAGCCCTTTACCACTCCCCCTGGGGGTGGTCATTGACGCTAATATCCTTAATCAGTGTAAACGAATTTATCAGCTGTTATAATGTATATCTGACCGTTCACTGGTTAATCAATAAAAGAACACTCTGGAACCTTTGTGTCACTTATTGCACTATACGCTACGTTATATATGCTGCAGTTAATAAAAAAGTGAAAAGTAAAGGTTTTATTATTTTCACTGAAATCCCGTTCTGTTGTTAGACCACTCGCAGTCCTGATCACAGTGGTGATTGTCTAATTAGTTGTATTAATAGATGTTTAACACCTGGGTAGATGGTTGTTAAACTTTCCTAGGAGTACCTAGCCTCCTAATTAGACATGTCAGGTGTCTTGTTGCTATACCAAAGCGCCGTGTTTTCTAAGGTTGCCATGGAGAAAAGCCACATCCATAAACTGACCCCACACATCACCGTCTTTAAGCAGAAAAAAAGGGAGAAGGAAAAAGAGATAGAAAAAGAGGCATATAGCACACTTCTCTTCCCTCTTACTATATAATGATCACTATATAAACAGCTTTTATGTGCGCTTGCATGTATCAGCATGTATCAGCTCAAATCATTATACCAGGGAGACTGTAGAGAGTGTGATTTATTGCTATAGTTTGCGGAAACAATTAAATTGTTACATTATCTACTGTGTACTTGATTATTAGATTACACTCTATTTCCGATAATTAGCCATTCATTTGTCTAAATGATGCAGCGGTCATATTGCGGGCTGCATTCATATGTACTTTGATCATTTGCACATGTAATCAAAGGAGATGCTAACAAAGTAGCGTGTCGTACTTAGTATTAAAACTCCCACTCTATGCTAATAACTCTCCTGAACATTATGATTATAGTCTTGAATTGTGGCTATTCCTATAGTTTTCAATTGGATGAGTGCATATTCATAATTTTATATCTGCTTCAAATTATATTTTTGTAATTTATGGTGCAGATTGTTCTGCCTTTTCAATTAGTGGTAATATTTAAATAGTAACCCATTCACATATTTCATATACCGTACTGAATTAATTTCCACCAAGAATTGTGAGAATGGGAATAATGAGGTTTTAATAAAATTAATAGAATAATTCAGAAATGCGAATAATAAGTTGATAAATTATAGTTATTTATTAGACATTTATTAAAATGAACGTATCTTCTTATTCCGTACACCTTGTTTATGAATAATTAGTGTAATAAGTGTATAAGAAAATGAAGTGAAAAAAGAAAACCCTTGATCGATTGAAGGTGAAATTATTAGTGTGTTGTATTTTTATACTGATATAGTGTGACAGATTATGAATAAGAATTTGTGATGTGAAAATAAAATTGATCTATCTTTTGTTTTTTGTTTATTATCCATCTCTTTAGAGTGACTCTATAGTGTTAATAATCTTATGTGATCCCAGTAAAGATTTAGATAAATTGTGAAAAGAAACAGGGGGGGGTTTAAAATAGTGGTGTAATTTACAGTGTTGGTTAATATTTAGAGTGATATTTGTATGTGTTCTTTTTTGTAATGCTGTCTAACGTGATTATAAAATAAGTCCAGAGACATAAAATGAAATGAGTTATTATATAGATACGTGTGATTTGCAGTACTATTCCTTAGTAATTATTAGAGTAGTATCCTGTTGGTGATTAATGATCTTGATGTATATTTATATGGACATAGATGCATATTAACATGCACATCTATATTCAGTTGTATGTATGTCCATATATACTTCTATGTATAGATAATTGATGCACATAGCCTTTTATGTCCACTATAATTTATTCCATTATGACATTTGAATGCTTAGAGAGGGATGTGGTTTGGGTGCCCTTGCTAATGTTCTTTTTTAATCCTTAAAGAAATGAGGCATAGCTGTTGAATTCATTGAGGCCCCTTGGTACAACTGTATTAAGAAGAAAAATCCACTCCGTTTCCTTCCTCAATAGGATGTTGTTCAGATCTCCCTTCCTGATGTTCAATTTAACATGTTCTAGACCGAAAGCTTTCAGGCAGCGGGAGTCTCCGTTGTGATTTAGCAAAAAGTGTTTAGCTACTGATGTTATTTTCCTTAGCTTTTTGGTTTCACTCTTTGCATTACGAATATTCGTGGCATGTTCCAAAATTCGTACTTTCATAGTTCTTGAAGTCATACCCACGTATCTAAGACCACATGGGCATTGAAGGCAATAAATCACCCCTGTTGTTTTACAATTGATGAAATCATGTATTTTAACATCTTTTTCGAATCGAGTAGTTATTTTGTTGATTTTGAGTATGTACTGACAGGCTGTACAATTACCACAAGGGTAAGTACCCTTGATTATTGGTTGTTTCCCTTGTACTTTTTGGAAGTGGCTGTTAACCAGTGTGTCTTTAAGGTTGGTACTTCTTCGCCAACTCATGGAGATCTTTGTGCCAAGACATTTATTGAGATCTTGATCTACCTTCAATATCGGTAGATGTCTGTTTAGAATGTTCTTGACTTGTCTCCATTCATGGCAATATTTCCCTATGAAGTGGATGTTTTCTTCATTGTTAGTTGCTTTCTGTACTGGGAAGATCAGACTATCTCTTTCAATTTTAAGAGCATGATGTTTAGCCTTTTTGATTGATCGTCCACTGTATCCTCTGTTTTTTAATCGTACAGTGAGGTCTTCACTCTGTTTGAGGAAAATCTTTTTGTCTGAACAATTCCTTCTCAGACGCAAGAATTCGCCCTTTGGAATGTTATAGACTGTAGGTGGAAAATGACAACTAGATTTAAGTAGCAGGCTGTTAGTGGCTGTCTTTTTTCGATAAAGATCTGTGGTGAGTTCTCCATCTTCACCTCTGTAAATTGACAGATCCAGGAATGCAATCTTTTCGGGACTGTATTCATACGTCAGTCTCAGGTTCAGTGAGTTGGTGTTTAATATGCTGATGAAATTCTGTAACTGATGTTCATTACCATCCCATATTATCAGTATATCATCGATATAACGTAACCACTGTATTATGTGTATAGTATGTTCTTCCATTTGTTCTGAGAAGACGGTTAGGGCCTCCCACCACCCTAAAAACAGATTGGCGTATGTGGGGGCGCAAGCTGCCCCCATCGCCGTGCCCCTGATCTGTAAAAAATGTTTATTGTTGAACACAAAATAGTTCCTACATAGTACGAATTCCAGAAGTTCCAAGATGAAATGATTGAAATCACTTGGTCCTTCCATGCTGAGAAAGAATTCAATCGCCTTGAGGCCTTCCGTGTGTCTTATTGAAGTATATAGAGATTCCACATCTAGAGATACAAGGAGATGGTGGTTCTCTAATTTGACCCCTTGGATCTTTTTAAGGACATCTGTAGTGTCGCGCAGATAAGACGGTAGACTTAGTACATGTTTTCTAAGATGTATATCAACAAAGGTACTAGCCTTTTCCGTCAGGCTGCCTATACCTGAGACTATTGGTCTTCCTGGGGGCACCTCTGCATTTTTGTGCACTTTAGGAAGTACATAGAAAGTGGGAGTTTTAGGATTTTTGACTTCCAAGAATCCCATTTCTGATTTTGTAATGGTTCCTCTAGAGTGGTAACCCAGGACCAATTTGTTATAGGCCGAAAGAAAAGTCTCTGTAGGGTCCACAGAGAGATTTATAGCATGAGGTATCCCCCAGCTGTCTCATTACTTCAGTCATATACATGTCTATGGGCCAAAGGACTATGTTGCCCCCTTTATCGGAGGGTTTTATAATTACTTGGTCCCAGGCTTGCATTTCTGCCAAGGCTTTTTTCTCATCCTTGGATAAGTTACCTTGAGGTCGATATTGGCATTTACTGAGTTCGTCAAAGTCCAAGGATACTAGGTCAAGGAAGGTTTGTACTGGTGGACATATATTGCTTTGGGGAAAAAACGTTGATTTGGGTTTGCAAATTGGTCTGTGAGTGTCAGTCCAAAAAGTTTGCATCTCACCTGTCTCTTCCAAGAGGTCTTCTAAAATATGTAAAGCCTCTGTGTCAGATTGAGTTAGTGATGTCATTACTGTTGTGGGAGGTGTTGCCAGTTCAAGGGATAATTCTGCTTCTCTCTTTGCACGTTCTTGGTTTGCAAAGAATTTTTTGAGAAGTAGCTTTCTCCCATATAGCTGTAAATCCTTCTCCCATCCAAATCGATCAAAATGTGAGGTTGGTGAGAATGATAGTCCTTTCTTCAGTATATTTTCTTGGGTGATAGAGAGCTTTATATTTGAAAGATTCATGATCCTTAGTTCGTCCAACCTATTATCTGTATTTAGGTTCTCTGTCTGTTCCGCGCAGATTGTCTCTGCGGTTGCGGTGTATCCCAGATCTGTCGTCCTCTTCCTCTTCCTTGTCCTCTTCCCCCTCCTTGTCTTCCTCCTCTTTGGTACCCTCTCCTGGTACCTTGATTCTGTTCTAAAAAAGAAGAAGAAGAGGAGGATGAGTAGTTTAGGGATGAATTAGGAGTATTATCTCCTCGGGAAGAGTTGGATACTGGATTTCTATTATATAGATAAGATCCGTTCTCCTCTTCTACTTCAGACAGCTCTGTATCTGAAGAGGAATAGTGGTAATCCCTCTGTGGCCTTGTTTTGTTTCTTATATTGCGTTTCCACTTAAATATATTACCAGAGGCAAAGTCTTTCTTATCTCTCACGAATTTTACTCGTTTGCGTTCTATTATTTCTTTTTCAAAGGTTTCTAGATCTTTTTTGTTTTTCTCAAAACACATTTGAAATTGTTGGTCCTTTTCCCAATCCTGTAATTTCTTTCCCAGTGTGTCTATTTCTTTCTCACATCCTTCTAATACGAGTAGATTGTGTTTAATGAGGATTGTGATGAGATCTTGGGAACATTTCAATAGTGTGGTCTCCCACTCTTTCTGTAGATTGTCTGTAATCAGATCGAAGTTAGGAAACACTTTGGGTCTCAATCCTCTTGGTGAGATTTTCTGCCTTTGATAATTTTCCAGGGTAGTTAGGTCCGAATTTGTGCGTAACTGCCTCTGTAGATTATATTTAAGTTGTTTAAAGTCTTCCTCCCAATTTGTATTGGGTATTGAGTCAGTGAGCTCTTCAGGAAATATACTACTTAGATCTTCTTGTGTTTTACGTTTACTGATAAGTTCGTTCTTCAGGCTAAAGTTGGACATGACAGAAGTTTAAGAATTCCCTATTAGATTGTATGTCTTAATGATCTTGGTGGAACGTTTGTATATATATATATATAAATAGTAAATCTTACGTCCTGTTAACAATCCTTAATTTATTCATATATATTGTATGAGACGTGCTGATCAACTGGAATTCGAGATAAACTCGAAAATAATTTATAGTAGAAAAAGAGGGGTTTGTTGATCGCACAGTCTATAAGCCAAAAGCAATAATTATATCTTGGTCAGAGGACAAAATTCTGAATTTAGGTGACACTATAACCCCAGATTTACTCGTTTCAAGCACTTTCGTGTCTGTTTGTTTAAGTAAGAGTAATGGGGGGTGCTCCCTGAGAGTTAGGACTAAATTTTTTTCAAAAAAGACTTTACCAATAAAGGTAAAAAAGAACTCTCCTATGTTGGGGCACTCTAATAGTGTCTCACATGTGTATGTAACACTTCAAGATCAATAATAGGGAATATAAGAAAAAAAAAAAAGAGAAAAAAGAAAAAAGTAGATTTGAAAATAGAGAAGAAATCTCTTAAGATTTAACTTTTATTAGATTAACTAAGATATACGAGAAAAACACTCACTTTTCATTAAAAAGGCGAAATATGGACACACTACATATAAGACAACATATAACAAAAAACATGTATAATAAAAAGGTACGGTTGCATTTGTAAGCTCAAATGGGCCTCAGCCCTCTCTATTTTTACCAATTGGTTATTTAGTTAGCTCGTACAGAGTTAAAGTCGAGACCTTATGGCATTTTTCTTAGTTCTGCTGCCTCGTATGTGCCTTTGCATCGCATACGTAGTTGAGAGACTGATACTCGTGCCAGTCTCTAGATAAATAGACAGTGCCAGAGCATGGATGGGGAGTGTTTTATTCACTTCTGCTTTTGGTTGATGACCTTGGGTCAGTGCAGCCAATGAGATAGCTACTGACACTTCCCCTATTCTGGTGTTGGAAAAGGGGTAAAGGGTAAGAAAGGCAAGACTATATGTCACACTTCGTGGTTCTGCTGCCACGCATGTGCTTTAGCATTATATGCGTGGTGAGAGACCAGTACTGATGCTAGTCTATAGAAGCATAGATTAAGGCCAATCAGCATATATTGTGTCTCATTCGCCTAGGACATTGGCTGATAATCCCGAGATCATTGCAGCCAATTCAGAGGTTACTGACACTGTGCTGTTTTGGTCTTTAAAAGTATAGAGCACTGCAGTGTTGATACAATTTAGTCTACTGCATCTCTGCATAAATAAGCAGCCCTAGAGAAAGAAGGGTCACTTTATTCCCTAGATACACAAGGAAGAAAGAGGGATGACCAAAGCAATACACAATTCTTTCTCCAGGCTTTTGCTGTTATATTGAAAATATCACAAATTCTCGTATTAAATTATGCCTTTCTTTTTACCAATACTCCTCTAATGGCACAGATAATCAAAGAAAAAACATTCTTTATTTATCTAGTGTGTCTCCTAGATATAGGGCACATTAATTGGAGGCAGTGGTGTATCCAGAACAGCTGTTGCCCCTGACAATGGTACTTAATTTTATAGTTACCTCATATTTTAAAGCATAAAGATGCTATTCAATTCTTGTGCCAAAATATATACCAATTTAATGGAGACAGAAAATAAATAGAAAAACACCTTTTTCCTATATGAAAATTCTAGGATTGGTGCTTTTTAACCCTGACGGTCATTAATAGAGCTTAGGTGCATATACTTAATTTTGTCATTATGTACTTGTGAAGCGCATATACTTAGTCCATGATTCCATAATACTCCTGGTAAGCGGCTATCATAACCATTAGCAGAAATTTATACCAAACTGATATAGATCATACAGCTTTACAACATACTGAGTCCCAGGTAGTTTTAGGACAAAATATTAATCATGGCAAAAACGGCTCCACATTTTTCATTTATTTCATACAACCTGTACCGAGGGCATCCCGCCGTGCGCACCGGCAGGGCGCCCGCTCGCTCCTTCCTTCAACGTACGTTTCGCCCGTGGCTTGTTCACAAAGGGTGGAACAGCTTCTAGTTAGTGTCAGTCCGACTTCCTTTTAAAGCCCTTTACCACTCCCCCTGGGGGTGGTCATTGACGCTAATATCCTTAATCAGTGTAAACGAATTTATCAGCTGTTATAATGTATATCTGACCGTTCACTGGTTAATCAATAAAAGAACACTCTGGAACCTTTGTGTCACTTATTGCACTATACGCTACGTTATATATGCTGCAGTTAATAAAAAAGTGAAAAGTAAAGGTTTTATTATTTTCACTGAAATCCCGTTCTGTTGTTAGACCACTCGCAGTCCTGATCACAGTGGTGATTGTCTAATTAGTTGTATTAATAGATGTTTAACACCTGGGTAGATGGTTGTTAAACTTTCCTAGGAGTACCTAGCCTCCTAATTAGACATGTCAGGTGTCTTGTTGCTATACCAAAGCGCCGTGTTTTCTAAGGTTGCCATGGAGAAAAGCCACATCCATAAACTGACCCCACACATCACCGTCTTTAAGCAGAAAAAAAGGGAGAAGGAAAAAGAGATAGAAAAAGAGGCATATAGCACACTTCTCTTCCCTCTTACTATATAATGATCACTATATAAACAGCTTTTATGTGCGCTTGCATGTATCAGCATGTATCAGCTCAAATCATTATACCAGGGAGACTGTAGAGAGTGTGATTTATTGCTATAGTTTGCGGAAACAATTAAATTGTTACATTATCTACTGTGTACTTGATTATTAGATTACACTCTATTTCCGATAATTAGCCATTCATTTGTCTAAATGATGCAGCGGTCATATTGCGGGCTGCATTCATATGTACTTTGATCATTTGCACATGTAATCAAAGGAGATGCTAACAAAGTAGCGTGTCGTACTTAGTATTAAAACTCCCACTCTATGCTAATAACTCTCCTGAACATTATGATTATAGTCTTGAATTGTGGCTATTCCTATAGTTTTCAATTGGATGAGTGCATATTCATAATTTTATATCTGCTTCAAATTATATTTTTGTAATTTATGGTGCAGATTGTTCTGCCTTTTCAATTAGTGGTAATATTTAAATAGTAACCCATTCACATATTTCATATACCGTACTGAATTAATTTCCACCAAGAATTGTGAGAATGGGAATAATGAGGTTTTAATAAAATTAATAGAATAATTCAGAAATGCGAATAATAAGTTGATAAATTATAGTTATTTATTAGACATTTATTAAAATGAACGTATCTTCTTATTCCGTACACCTTGTTTATGAATAATTAGTGTAATAAGTGTATAAGAAAATGAAGTGAAAAAAGAAAAACCTTGATCGATTGAAGGTGAAATTATTAGTGTGTTGTATTTTTATACTGATATAGTGTGACAGATTATGAATAAGAATTTGTGATGTGAAAATAAAATTGATCTATCTTTTGTTTTTTGTTTATTATCCATCTCTTTAGAGTGACTCTATAGTGTTAATAATCTTATGTGATCCCAGTAAAGATTTAGATAAATTGTGAAAAGAAACAGGGGGGGGTTTAAAATAGTGGTGTAATTTACAGTGTTGGTTAATATTTAGAGTGATATTTGTATGTGTTCTTTTTTGTAATGCTGTCTAACGTGATTATAAAATAAGTCCAGAGACATAAAATGAAATGAGTTATTATATAGATACGTGTGATTTGCAGTACTATTCCTTAGTAATTATTAGAGTAGTATCCTGTTGGTGATTAATGATCTTGATGTATATTTATATGGACATAGATGCATATTAACATGCACATCTATATTCAGTTGTATGTATGTCCATATATACTTCTATGTATAGATAATTGATGCACATAGCCTTTTATGTCCACTATAATTTATTCCATTATGACATTTGAATGCTTAGAGAGGGATGTGGTTTGGGTGCCCATGCTAATGTTCTTTTTTAATCCTTAAAGAAATGAGGCATAGCTGTTGAATTCATTGAGGCCCCTTGGTACAACTGTATTAAGAAGAAAAATCCACTCCGTTTCCTTCCTCAATAGGATGTTGTTCAGATCTCCCTTCCTGATGTTCAATTTAACATGTTCTAGACCGAAAGCTTTCAGGCAGCGGGAGTCTCCGTTGTGATTTAGCAAAAAGTGTTTAGCTACTGATGTTATTTTCCTTAGCTTTTTGGTTTCACTCTTTGCATTACGAATATTCGTGGCATGTTCCAAAATTCGTACTTTCATAGTTCTTGAAGTCATACCCACGTATCTAAGACCACATGGGCATTGAAGGCAATAAATCACCCCTGTTGTTTTACAATTGATGAAATCATGTATTTTAACATCTTTTTCGAATCGAGTAGTTATTTTGTTGATTTTGAGTATGTACTGACAGGCTGTACAATTACCACAAGGGTAAGTACCCTTGATTATTGGTTGTTTCCCTTGTACTTTTTGGAAGTGGCTGTTAACCAGTGTGTCTTTAAGGTTGGTACTTCTTCGCCAACTCATGGAGATCTTTGTGCCAAGACATTTATTGAGATCTTGATCTACCTTCAATATCGGTAGATGTCTGTTTAGAATGTTCTTGACTTGTCTCCATTCATGGCAATATTTCCCTATGAAGTGGATGTTTTCTTCATTGTTAGTTGCTTTCTGTACTGGGAAGATCAGACTATCTCTTTCAATTTTAAGAGCATGATGTTTAGCCTTTTTGATTGATCGTCCACTGTATCCTCTGTTTTTTAATCGTACAGTGAGGTCTTCACTCTGTTTGAGGAAAATCTTTTTGTCTGAACAATTCCTTCTCAGACGCAAGAATTCGCCCTTTGGAATGTTATAGACTGTAGGTGGAAAATGACAACTAGATTTAAGTAGCAGGCTGTTAGTGGCTGTCTTTTTTCGATAAAGATCTGTGGTGAGTTCTCCATCTTCACCTCTGTAAATTGACAGATCCAGGAATGCAATCTTTTCGGGACTGTATTCATACGTCAGTCTCAGGTTCAGTGAGTTGGTGTTTAATATGCTGATGAAATTCTGTAACTGATGTTCATTACCATCCCATATTATCAGTATATCATCGATATAACGTAACCACTGTATTATGTGTATAGTATGTTCTTCCATTTGTTCTGAGAAGACGGTTAGGGCCTCCCACCACCCTAAAAACAGATTGGCGTATGTGGGGGCGCAAGCTGCCCCCATCGCCGTGCCCCTGATCTGTAAAAAATGTTTATTGTTGAACACAAAATAGTTCCTACATAGTACGAATTCCAGAAGTTCCAAGATGAAATGATTGAAATCACTTGGTCCTTCCATGCTGAGAAAGAATTCAATCGCCTTGAGGCCTTCCGTGTGTCTTATTGAAGTATATAGAGATTCCACATCTAGAGATACAAGGAGATGGTGGTTCTCTAATTTGACCCCTTGGATCTTTTTAAGGACATCTGTAGTGTCGCGCAGATAAGACGGTAGACTTAGTACATGTTTTCTAAGATGTATATCAACAAAGGTACTAGCCTTTTCCGTCAGGCTGCCTATACCTGAGACTATTGGTCTTCCTGGGGGCACCTCTGCATTTTTGTGCACTTTAGGAAGTACATAGAAAGTGGGAGTTTTAGGATTTTTGACTTCCAAGAATCCCATTTCTGATTTTGTAATGGTTCCTCTAGAGTGGTAACCCAGGACCAATTTGTTATAGGCCGAAAGAAAAGTCTCTGTAGGGTCCACAGAGAGAGATTTATAGCATGAGGTATCCCCCAGCTGTCTCATTACTTCAGTCATATACATGTCTATGGGCCAAAGGACTATGTTGCCCCCTTTATCGGAGGGTTTTATAATTACTTGGTCCCAGGCTTGCATTTCTGCCAAGGCTTTTTTCTCATCCTTGGATAAGTTACCTTGAGGTCGATATTGGCATTTACTGAGTTCGTCAAAGTCCAAGGATACTAGGTCAAGGAAGGTTTGTACTGGTGGACATATATTGCTTTGGGGAAAAAACGTTGATTTGGGTTTGCAAATTGGTCTGTGAGTGTCAGTCCAAAAAGTTTGCATCTCACCTGTCTCTTCCAAGAGGTCTTCTAAAATATGTAAAGCCTCTGTGTCAGATTGAGTTAGTGATGTCATTACTGTTGTGGGAGGTGTTGCCAGTTCAAGGGATAATTCTGCTTCTCTCTTTGCACGTTCTTGGTTTGCAAAGAATTTTTTGAGAAGTAGCTTTCTCCCATATAGCTGTAAATCCTTCTCCCATCCAAATCGATCAAAATGTGAGGTTGGTGAGAATGATAGTCCTTTCTTCAGTATATTTTCTTGGGTGATAGAGAGCTTTATATTTGAAAGATTCATGATCCTTAGTTCGTCCAACCTATTATCTGTATTTAGGTTCTCTGTCTGTTCCGTGCAGATTGTCTCTGCGGTTGCGGTGTATCCCAGATCTGTCGTCCTCTTCCTCTTCCTTGTCCTCTTCCCCCTCCTTGTCTTCCTCCTCTTTGGTACCCTCTCCTGGTACCTTGATTCTGTTCTAAAAAAGAAGAAGAAGAGGTGGATGAGGAGGATGAGTAGTTTAGGGATGAATTAGGAGTATTATCTCCTCGGGAAGAGTTGGATACTGGATTTCTATTATATAGATAAGATCCGTTCTCCTCTTCTACTTCAGACAGCTCTGTATCTGAAGAGGAATAGTGGTAATCCCTCTGTGGCCTTGTTTTGTTTCTTATATTGCGTTTCCACTTAAATATATTACCAGAGGCAAAGTCTTTCTTATCTCTCACGAATTTTACTCGTTTGCGTTCTATTATTTCTTTTTCAAAGGTTTCTAGATCTTTTTTGTTTTTCTCAAAACACATTTGAAATTGTTGGTCCTTTTCCCAATCCTGTAATTTCTTTCCCAGTGTGTCTATTTCTTTCTCACATCCTTCTAATACGAGTAGATTGTGTTTAATGAGGATTGTGATGAGATCTTGGGAACATTTCAATAGTGTGGTCTCCCACTCTTTCTGTAGATTGTCTGTAATCAGATCGAAGTTAGGAAACACTTTGGGTCTCAATCCTCTTGGTGAGATTTTCTGCCTTTGATAATTTTCCAGGGTAGTTAGGTCCGAATTTGTGCGTAACTGCCTCTGTAGATTATATTTAAGTTGTTTAAAGTCTTCCTCCCAATTTGTATTGGGTATTGAGTCAGTGAGCTCTTCAGGAAATATACTACTTAGATCTTCTTGTGTTTTACGTTTACTGATAAGTTCGTTCTTCAGGCTAAAGTTGGACATGACAGAAGTTTAAGAATTCCCTATTAGATTGTATGTCTTAATGATCTTGGTGGAACGTTTGTATATATATATATATATATAAATAGTAAATCTTACGTCCTGTTAACAATCCTTAATTTATTCATATATATTGTATGAGACGTGCTGATCAACTGGAATTCGAGATAAACTCGAAAATAATTTATAGTAGAAAAAGAGGGGTTTGTTGATCGCACAGTCTATAAGCCAAAAGCAATAATTATATCTTGGTCAGAGGACAAAATTCTGAATTTAGGTGACACTATAACCCCAGATTTACTCGTTTCAAGCACTTTCGTGTCTGTTTGTTTAAGTAAGAGTAATGGGGGGTGCTCCCTGAGAGTTAGGACTAAATTTTTTTCAAAAAAGACTTTACCAATAAAGTTAAAAAAGAACTCTCCTATGTTGGGGCACTCTAATAGTGTCTCACATGTGTATGTAACACTTCAAGATCAATAATAGGGAATATAAGAAAAAAAAAAAAGAGAAAAAAGAAAAAAGTAGATTTGAAAATAGAGAAGAAATCTCTTAAGATTTAACTTTTATTAGATTAATTAAGATATACGAGAAAAACACTCACTTTTCATTAAAAAGGCGAAATATGGACACACTACATATAAGACAACATATAACAAAAAACATGTATAATAAAAAGGTACGGTTGCATTTGTAAGCTCAAATGGGCCTCAGCCCTCTCTATTTTTACCAATTGGTTATTTAGTTAGCTCGTACAGAGTTAAAGTCGAGACCTTATGGCATTTTTCTTAGTTCTGCTGCCTCGTATGTGCCTTTGCATCGCATACGTAGTTGAGAGACTGATACTCGTGCCAGTCTCTAGATAAATAGACAGTGCCAGAGCATGGATGGGGAGTGTTTTATTCACTTCTGCTTTTGGTTGATGACCTTGGGTCAGTGCAGCCAATGAGATAGCTACTGACACTTCCCCTATTCTGGTGTTGGAAAAGGGGTAAAGGGTAAGAAAGGCAAGACTATATGTCACACTTCGTGGTTCTGCTGCCACGCATGTGCTTTAGCATTATATGCGTGGTGAGAGACCAGTACTGATGCTAGTCTATAGAAGCATAGATTAAGGCCAATCAGCATATATTGTGTCTCATTCGCCTAGGACATTGGCTGATAATCCCGAGATCATTGCAGCCAATTCAGAGGTTACTGACACTGTGCTGTTTTGGTCTTTAAAAGTATAGAGCACTGCAGTGTTGATACAATTTAGTCTACTGCATCTCTGCATAAATAAGCAGCCCTAGAGAAAGAAGGGTCACTTTATTCCCTAGATACACAAGGAAGAAAGAGGGATGACCAAAGCAATACACAATTCTTTCTCCAGGCTTTTGCTGTTATATTGAAAATATCACAAATTCTCGTATTAAATTATGCCTTTCTTTTTACCAATACTCCTCTAATGGCACAGATAATCAAAGAAAAAACATTCTTTATTTATCTAGTGTGTCTCCTAGATATAGGGCACATTAATTGGAGGCAGTGGTGTATCCAGAACAGCTGTTGCCCCTGACAATGGTACTTAATTTTATAGTTACCTCATATTTTAAAGCATAAAGATGCTATTCAATTCTTGTGCCAAAATATATACCAATTTAATGGAGACAGAAAATAAATAGAAAAACACCTTTTTCCTATATGAAAATTCTAGGATTGGTGCTTTTTAACCCTGACGGTCATTAATAGAGCTTAGGTGCATATACTTAATTTTGTCATTATGTACTTGTGAAGCGCATATACTTAGTCCATGATTCCATAATACTCCTGGTAAGCGGCTATCATAACCATTAGCAGAAATTTATACCAAACTGATATAGATCATACAGCTTTACAACATACTGAGTCCCAGGTAGTTTTAGGACAAAATATTAATCATGGCAAAAACGGCTCCACATTTTTCATTTATTTCATACAACCTGTACCGAGGGCATCCCGCCGTGCGCACCGGCAGGGCGCCCGCTCGCTCCTTCCTTCAACGTACGTTTCGCCCGTGGCTTGTTCACAAAGGGTGGAACAGCTTCTAGTTAGTGTCAGTCCGACTTCCTTTTAAAGCCCTTTACCACTCCCCCTGGGGGTGGTCATTGACGCTAATATCCTTAATCAGTGTAAACGAATTTATCAGCTGTTATAATGTATATCTGACCGTTCACTGGTTAATCAATAAAAGAACACTCTGGAACCTTTGTGTCACTTATTGCACTATACGCTACGTTATATATGCTGCAGTTAATAAAAAAGTGAAAAGTAAAGGTTTTATTATTTTCACTGAAATCCCGTTCTGTTGTTAGACCACTCGCAGTCCTGATCACAGTGGTGATTGTCTAATTAGTTGTATTAATAGATGTTTAACACCTGGGTAGATGGTTGTTAAACTTTCCTAGGAGTACCTAGCCTCCTAATTAGACATGTCAGGTGTCTTGTTGCTATACCAAAGCGCCGTGTTTTCTAAGGTTGCCATGGAGAAAAGCCACATCCATAAACTGACCCCACACATCACCGTCTTTAAGCAGAAAAAAAGGGAGAAGGAAAAAGAGATAGAAAAAGAGGCATATAGCACACTTCTCTTCCCTCTTACTATATAATGATCACTATATAAACAGCTTTTATGTGCGCTTGCATGTATCAGCATGTATCAGCTCAAATCATTATACCAGGGAGACTGTAGAGAGTGTGATTTATTGCTATAGTTTGCGGAAACAATTAAATTGTTACATTATCTACTGTGTACTTGATTATTAGATTACACTCTATTTCCGATAATTAGCCATTCATTTGTCTAAATGATGCAGCGGTCATATTGCGGGCTGCATTCATATGTACTTTGATCATTTGCACATGTAATCAAAGGAGATGCTAACAAAGTAGCGTGTCGTACTTAGTATTAAAACTCCCACTCTATGCTAATAACTCTCCTGAACATTATGATTATAGTCTTGAATTGTGGCTATTCCTATAGTTTTCAATTGGATGAGTGCATATTCATAATTTTATATCTGCTTCAAATTATATTTTTGTAATTTATGGTGCAGATTGTTCTGCCTTTTCAATTAGTGGTAATATTTAAATAGTAACCCATTCACATATTTCATATACCGTACTGAATTAATTTCCACCAAGAATTGTGAGAATGGGAATAATGAGGTTTTAATAAAATTAATAGAATAATTCAGAAATGCGAATAATAAGTTGATAAATTAGTTATTTATTAGACATTTATTAAAATGAACGTATCTTCTTATTCCGTACACCTTGTTTATGAATAATTAGTGTAATAAGTGTATAAGAAAATGAAGTGAAAAAAGAAAACCCTTGATCGATTGAAGGTGAAATTATTAGTGTGTTGTATTTTTATACTGATATAGTGTGACAGATTATGAATAAGAATTTGTGATGTGAAAATAAAATTGATCTATCTTTTGTTTTTTGTTTATTATCCATCTCTTTAGAGTGACTCTATAGTGTTAATAATCTTATGTGATCCCAGTAAAGATTTAGATAAATTGTGAAAAGAAACAGGGGGGGTTTAAAATAGTGGTGTAATTTACAGTGTTGGTTAATATTTAGAGTGATATTTGTATGTGTTTTTTTTTGTAATGCTGTCTAACGTGATTATAAAATAAGTCCAGAGACATAAAATGAAATGAGTTATTATATAGATACGTGTGATTTGCAGTACTATTCCTTAGTAATTATTAGAGTAGTATCCTGTTGGTGATTAATGATCTTGATGTATATTTATATGGACATAGATGCATATTAACATGCACATCTATATTCAGTTGTATGTATGTCCATATATACTTCTATGTATAGATAATTGATGCACATAGCCTTTTATGTCCACTATAATTTATTCCATTATGACATTTGAATGCTTAGAGAGGGATGTGGTTTGGGTGCCCATGCTAATGTTCTTTTTTAATCCTTAAAGAAATGAGGCATAGCTGTTGAATTCATTGAGGCCCCTTGGTACAACTGTATTAAGAAGAAAAATCCACTCCGTTTCCTTCCTCAATAGGATGTTGTTCAGATCTCCCTTCCTGATGTTCAATTTAACATGTTCTAGACCGAAAGCTTTCAGGCAGCGGGAGTCTCCGTTGTGATTTAGCAAAAAGTGTTTAGCTACTGATGTTATTTTCCTTAGCTTTTTGGTTTCACTCTTTGCATTACGAATATTCGTGGCATGTTCCAAAATTCGTACTTTCATAGTTCTTGAAGTCATACCCACGTATCTAAGACCACATGGGCATTGAAGGCAATAAATCACCCCTGTTGTTTTACAATTGATGAAATCATGTATTTTAACATCTTTTTCGAATCGAGTAGTTATTTTGTTGATTTTGAGTATGTACTGACAGGCTGTACAATTACCACAAGGGTAAGTACCCTTGATTATTGGTTGTTTCCCTTGTACTTTTTGGAAGTGGCTGTTAACCAGTGTGTCTTTAAGGTTGGTACTTCTTCGCCAACTCATGGAGATCTTTGTGCCAAGACATTTATTGAGATCTTGATCTACCTTCAATATCGGTAGATGTCTGTTTAGAATGTTCTTGACTTGTCTCCATTCATGGCAATATTTCCCTATGAAGTGGATGTTTTCTTCATTGTTAGTTGCTTTCTGTACTGGGAAGATCAGACTATCTCTTTCAATTTTAAGAGCATGATGTTTAGCCTTTTTGATTGATCGTCCACTGTATCCTCTGTTTTTTAATCGTACAGTGAGGTCTTCACTCTGTTTGAGGAAAATCTTTTTGTCTGAACAATTCCTTCTCAGACGCAAGAATTCGCCCTTTGGAATGTTATAGACTGTAGGTGGAAAATGACAACTAGATTTAAGTAGCAGGCTGTTAGTGGCTGTCTTTTTTCGATAAAGATCTGTGGTGAGTTCTCCATCTTCACCTCTGTAAATTGACAGATCCAG
This sequence comes from Pseudophryne corroboree, assembly GCF_028390025.1. Lineage (NCBI taxonomy): Eukaryota > Metazoa > Chordata > Amphibia > Anura > Myobatrachidae > Pseudophryne > Pseudophryne corroboree. Next base: position 253,273,267 of record NC_086451.1, on the reverse strand, counting down.
GAATGCAATCTTTTCGGGACTGTATTCATACGTCAGTCTCAGGTTCAGTGAGTTGGTGTTTAATATGCTGATGAAATTCTGTAACTGATGTTCATTACCATCCCATATTATCAGTATATCATCGATATAACGTAACCACTGTATTATGTGTATAGTATGTTCTTCCATTTGTTCTGAGAAGACGGTTAGGGCCTCCCACCACCCTAAAAACAGATTGGCGTATGTGGGGGCGCAAGCTGCCCCCATCGCCGTGCCCCTGATCTGTAAAAAATGTTTATTGTTGAACACAAAATAGTTCCTACATAGTACGAATTCCAGAAGTTCCAAGATGAAATGATTGAAATCACTTGGTCCTTCCATGCTGAGAAAGAATTCAATCGCCTTGAGGCCTTCCGTGTGTCTTATTGAAGTATATAGAGATTCCACATCTAGAGATACAAGGAGATGGTGGTTCTCTAATTTGACCCCTTGGATCTTTTTAAGGACATCTGTAGTGTCGCGCAGATAAGACGGTAGACTTAGTACATGTTTTCTAAGATGTATATCAACAAAGGTACTAGCCTTTTCCGTCAGGCTGCCTATACCTGAGACTATTGGTCTTCCTGGGGGCACCTCTGCATTTTTGTGCACTTTAGGAAGTACATAGAAAGTGGGAGTTTTAGGATTTTTGACTTCCAAGAATCCCATTTCTGATTTTGTAATGGTTCCTCTAGAGTGGTAACCCAGGACCAATTTGTTATAGGCCGAAAGAAAAGTCTCTGTAGGGTCCACAGAGAGAGATTTATAGCATGAGGTATCCCCCAGCTGTCTCATTACTTCAGTCATATACATGTCTATGGGCCAAAGGACTATGTTGCCCCCTTTATCGGAGGGTTTTATAATTACTTGGTCCCAGGCTTGCATTTCTGCCAAGGCTTTTTTCTCATCCTTGGATAAGTTACCTTGAGGTCGATATTGGCATTTACTGAGTTCGTCAAAGTCCAAGGATACTAGGTCAAGGAAGGTTTGTACTGGTGGACATATATTGCTTTGGGGAAAAAACGTTGATTTGGGTTTGCAAATTGGTCTGTGAGTGTCAGTCCAAAAAGTTTGCATCTCACCTGTCTCTTCCAAGAGGTCTTCTAAAATATGTAAAGCCTCTGTGTCAGATTGAGTTAGTGATGTCATTACTGTTGTGGGAGGTGTTGCCAGTTCAAGGGATAATTCTGCTTCTCTCTTTGCACGTTCTTGGTTTGCAAAGAATTTTTTGAGAAGTAGCTTTCTCCCATATAGCTGTAAATCCTTCTCCCATCCAAATCGATCAAAATGTGAGGTTGGTGAGAATGATAGTCCTTTCTTCAGTATATTTTCTTGGGTGATAGAGAGCTTTATATTTGAAAGATTCATGATCCTTAGTTCGTCCAACCTATTATCTGTATTTAGGTTCTCTGTCTGTTCCGCGCAGATTGTCTCTGCGGTTGCGGTGTATCCCAGATCTGTCGTCCTCTTCCTCTTCCTTGTCCTCTTCCCCCTCCTTGTCTTCCTCCTCTTTGGTACCCTCTCCTGGTACCTTGATTCTGTTCTAAAAAAGAAGAAGAAGAGGTGGATGAGGAGGATGAGTAGTTTAGGGATGAATTAGGAGTATTATCTCCTCGGGAAGAGTTGGATACTGGATTTCTATTATATAGATAAGATCCGTTCTCCTCTTCTACTTCAGACAGCTCTGTATCTGAAGAGGAATAGTGGTAATCCCTCTGTGGCCTTGTTTTGTTTCTTATATTGCGTTTCCACTTAAATATATTACCAGAGGCAAAGTCTTTCTTATCTCTCACGAATTTTACTCGTTTGCGTTCTATTATTTCTTTTTCAAAGGTTTCTAGATCTTTTTTGTTTTTCTCAAAACACATTTGAAATTGTTGGTCCTTTTCCCAATCCTGTAATTTCTTTCCCAGTGTGTCTATTTCTTTCTCACATCCTTCTAATACGAGTAGATTGTGTTTAATGAGGATTGTGATGAGATCTTGGGAACATTTCAATAGTGTGGTCTCCCACTCTTTCTGTAGATTGTCTGTAATCAGATCGAAGTTAGGAAACACTTTGGGTCTCAATCCTCTTGGTGAGATTTTCTGCCTTTGATAATTTTCCAGGGTAGTTAGGTCCGAATTTGTGCGTAACTGCCTCTGTAGATTATATTTAAGTTGTTTAAAGTCTTCCTCCCAATTTGTATTGGGTATTGAGTCAGTGAGCTCTTCAGGAAATATACTACTTAGATCTTCTTGTGTTTTACGTTTACTGATAAGTTCGTTCTTCAGGCTAAAGTTGGACATGACAGAAGTTTAAGAATTCCCTATTAGATTGTATGTCTTAATGATCTTGGTGGAACGTTTGTATATATATATATAAATAGTAAATCTTACGTCCTGTTAACAATCCTTAATTTATTCATATATATTGTATGAGACGTGCTGATCAACTGGAATTCGAGATAAACTCGAAAATAATTTATAGTAGAAAAAGAGGGGTTTGTTGATCGCACAGTCTATAAGCCAAAAGCAATAATTATATCTTGGTCAGAGGACAAAATTCTGAATTTAGGTGACACTATAACCCCAGATTTACTCGTTTCAAGCACTTTCGTGTCTGTTTGTTTAAGTAAGAGTAATGGGGGGTGCTCCCTGAGAGTTAGGACTAAATTTTTTTCAAAAAAGACTTTACCAATAAAGTTAAAAAAGAACTCTCCTATGTTGGGGCACTCTAATAGTGTCTCACATGTGTATGTAACACTTCAAGATCAATAATAGGGAATATAAGAAAAAAAAAAAAAGAGAAAAAAGAAAAAAGTAGATTTGAAAATAGAGAAGAAATCTCTTAAGATTTAACTTTTATTAGATTAATTAAGATATACGAGAAAAACACTCACTTTTCATTAAAAAGGCGAAATATGGACACACTACATATAAGACAACATATAACAAAAAACATGTATAATAAAAAGGTACGGTTGCATTTGTAAGCTCAAATGGGCCTCAGCCCTCTCTATTTTTACCAATTGGTTATTTAGTTAGCTCGTACAGAGTTAAAGTCGAGACCTTATGGCATTTTTCTTAGTTCTGCTGCCTCGTATGTGCCTTTGCATCGCATACGTAGTTGAGAGACTGATACTCGTGCCAGTCTCTAGATAAATAGACAGTGCCAGAGCATGGATGGGGAGTGTTTTATTCACTTCTGCTTTTGGTTGATGACCTTGGGTCAGTGCAGCCAATGAGATAGCTACTGACACTTCCCCTATTCTGGTGTTGGAAAAGGGGTAAAGGGTAAGAAAGGCAAGACTATATGTCACACTTCGTGGTTCTGCTGCCACGCATGTGCTTTAGCATTATATGCGTGGTGAGAGACCAGTACTGATGCTAGTCTATAGAAGCATAGATTAAGGCCAATCAGCATATATTGTGTCTCATTCGCCTAGGACATTGGCTGATAATCCCGAGATCATTGCAGCCAATTCAGAGGTTACTGACACTGTGCTGTTTTGGTCTTTAAAAGTATAGAGCACTGCAGTGTTGATACAATTTAGTCTACTGCATCTCTGCATAAATAAGCAGCCCTAGAGAAAGAAGGGTCACTTTATTCCCTAGATACACAAGGAAGAAAGAGGGATGACCAAAGCAATACACAATTCTTTCTCCAGGCTTTTGCTGTTATATTGAAAATATCACAAATTCTCGTATTAAATTATGCCTTTCTTTTTACCAATACTCCTCTAATGGCACAGATAATCAAAGAAAAAACATTCTTTATTTATCTAGTGTGTCTCCTAGATATAGGGCACATTAATTGGAGGCAGTGGTGTATCCAGAACAGCTGTTGCCCCTGACAATGGTACTTAATTTTATAGTTACCTCATATTTTAAAGCATAAAGATGCTATTCAATTCTTGTGCCAAAATATATACCAATTTAATGGAGACAGAAAATAAATAGAAAAACACCTTTTTCCTATATGAAAATTCTAGGATTGGTGCTTTTTAACCCTGACGGTCATTAATAGAGCTTAGGTGCATATACTTAATTTTGTCATTATGTACTTGTGAAGCGCATATACTTAGTCCATGATTCCATAATACTCCTGGTAAGCGGCTATCATAACCATTAGCAGAAATTTATACCAAACTGATATAGATCATACAGCTTTACAACATACTGAGTCCCAGGTAGTTTTAGGACAAAATATTAATCATGGCAAAAACGGCTCCACATTTTTCATTTATTTCATACAACCTGTACCGAGGGCATCCCGCCGTGCGCACCGGCAGGGCGCCCGCTCGCTCCTTCCTTCAACGTACGTTTCGCCCGTGGCTTGTTCACAAAGGGTGGAACAGCTTCTAGTTAGTGTCAGTCCGACTTCCTTTTAAAGCCCTTTACCACTCCCCCTGGGGGTGGTCATTGACGCTAATATCCTTAATCAGTGTAAACGAATTTATCAGCTGTTATAATGTATATCTGACCGTTCACTGGTTAATCAATAAAAGAACACTCTGGAACCTTTGTGTCACTTATTGCACTATACGCTACGTTATATATGCTGCAGTTAATAAAAAAGTGAAAAGTAAAGGTTTTATTATTTTCACTGAAATCCCGTTCTGTTGTTAGACCACTCGCAGTCCTGATCACAGTGGTGATTGTCTAATTAGTTGTATTAATAGATGTTTAACACCTGGGTAGATGGTTGTTAAACTTTCCTAGGAGTACCTAGCCTCCTAATTAGACATGTCAGGTGTCTTGTTGCTATACCAAAGCGCCGTGTTTTCTAAGGTTGCCATGGAGAAAAGCCACATCCATAAACTGACCCCACACATCACCGTCTTTAAGCAGAAAAAAAGGGAGAAGGAAAAAGAGATAGAAAAAGAGGCATATAGCACACTTCTCTTCCCTCTTACTATATAATGATCACTATATAAACAGCTTTTATGTGCGCTTGCATGTATCAGCATGTATCAGCTCAAATCATTATACCAGGGAGACTGTAGAGAGTGTGATTTATTGCTATAGTTTGCGGAAACAATTAAATTGTTACATTATCTACTGTGTACTTGATTATTAGATTACACTCTATTTCCGATAATTAGCCATTCATTTGTCTAAATGATGCAGCGGTCATATTGCGGGCTGCATTCATATGTACTTTGATCATTTGCACATGTAATCAAAGGAGATGCTAACAAAGTAGCGTGTCGTACTTAGTATTAAAACTCCCACTCTATGCTAATAACTCTCCTGAACATTATGATTATAGTCTTGAATTGTGGCTATTCCTATAGTTTTCAATTGGATGAGTGCATATTCATAATTTTATATCTGCTTCAAATTATATTTTTGTAATTTATGGTGCAGATTGTTCTGCCTTTTCAATTAGTGGTAATATTTAAATAGTAACCCATTCACATATTTCATATACCGTACTGAATTAATTTCCACCAAGAATTGTGAGAATGGGAATAATGAGGTTTTAATAAAATTAATAGAATAATTCAGAAATGCGAATAATAAGTTGATAAATTATAGTTATTTATTAGACATTTATTAAAATGAACGTATCTTCTTATTCCGTACACCTTGTTTATGAATAATTAGTGTAATAAGTGTATAAGAAAATGAAGTGAAAAAAGAAAACCCTTGATCGATTGAAGGTGAAATTATTAGTGTGTTGTATTTTTATACTGATATAGTGTGACAGATTATGAATAAGAATTTGTGATGTGAAAATAAAATTGATCTATCTTTTGTTTTTTGTTTATTATCCATCTCTTTAGAGTGACTCTATAGTGTTAATAATCTTATGTGATCCCAGTAAAGATTTAGATAAATTGTGAAAAGAAACAGGGGGGGGGTTTAAAATAGTGGTGTAATTTACAGTGTTGGTTAATATTTAGAGTGATATTTGTATGTGTTCTTTTTTGTAATGCTGTCTAACGTGATTATAAAATAAGTCCAGAGACATAAAATGAAATGAGTTATTATATAGATACGTGTGATTTGCAGTACTATTCCTTAGTAATTATTAGAGTAGTATCCTGTTGGTGATTAATGATCTTGATGTATATTTATATGGACATAGATGCATATTAACATGCACATCTATATTCAGTTGTATGTATGTCCATATATACTTCTATGTATAGATAATTGATGCACATAGCCTTTTATGTCCACTATAATTTATTCCATTATGACATTTGAATGCTTAGAGAGGGATGTGGTTTGGGTGCCCATGCTAATGTTCTTTTTTAATCCTTAAAGAAATGAGGCATAGCTGTTGAATTCATTGAGGCCCCTTGGTACAACTGTATTAAGAAGAAAAATCCACTCCGTTTCCTTCCTCAATAGGATGTTGTTCAGATCTCCCTTCCTGATGTTCAATTTAACATGTTCTAGACCGAAAGCTTTCAGGCAGCGGGAGTCTCCGTTGTGATTTAGCAAAAAGTGTTTAGCTACTGATGTTATTTTCCTTAGCTTTTTGGTTTCACTCTTTGCATTACGAATATTCGTGGCATGTTCCAAAATTCGTACTTTCATAGTTCTTGAAGTCATACCCACGTATCTAAGACCACATGGGCATTGAAGGCAATAAATCACCCCTGTTGTTTTACAATTGATGAAATCATGTATTTTAACATCTTTTTCGAATCGAGTAGTTATTTTGTTGATTTTGAGTATGTACTGACAGGCTGTACAATTACCACAAGGGTAAGTACCCTTGATTATTGGTTGTTTCCCTTGTACTTTTTGGAAGTGGCTGTTAACCAGTGTGTCTTTAAGGTTGGTACTTCTTCGCCAACTCATGGAGATCTTTGTGCCAAGACATTTATTGAGATCTTGATCTACCTTCAATATCGGTAGATGTCTGTTTAGAATGTTCTTGACTTGTCTCCATTCATGGCAATATTTCCCTATGAAGTGGATGTTTTCTTCATTGTTAGTTGCTTTCTGTACTGGGAAGATCAGACTATCTCTTTCAATTTTAAGAGCATGATGTTTAGCCTTTTTGATTGATCGTCCACTGTATCCTCTGTTTTTTAATCGTACAGTGAGGTCTTCACTCTGTTTGAGGAAAATCTTTTTGTCTGAACAATTCCTTCTCAGACGCAAGAATTCGCCCTTTGGAATGTTATAGACTGTAGGTGGAAAATGACAACTAGATTTAAGTAGCAGGCTGTTAGTGGCTGTCTTTTTTCGATAAAGATCTGTGGTGAGTTCTCCATCTTCACCTCTGTAAATTGACAGATCCAGGAATGCAATCTTTTCGGGACTGTATTCATACGTCAGTCTCAGGTTCAGTGAGTTGGTGTTTAATATGCTGATGAAATTCTGTAACTGATGTTCATTACCATCCCATATTATCAGTATATCATCGATATAACGTAACCACTGTATTATGTGTATAGTATGTTCTTCCATTTGTTCTGAGAAGACGGTTAGGGCCTCCCACCACCCTAAAAACAGATTGGCGTATGTGGGGGCGCAAGCTGCCCCCATCGCCGTGCCCCTGATCTGTAAAAAATGTTTATTGTTGAACACAAAATAGTTCCTACATAGTACGAATTCCAGAAGTTCCAAGATGAAATGATTGAAATCACTTGGTCCTTCCATGCTGAGAAAGAATTCAATCGCCTTGAGGCCTTCCGTGTGTCTTATTGAAGTATATAGAGATTCCACATCTAGAGATACAAGGAGATGGTGGTTCTCTAATTTGACCCCTTGGATCTTTTTAAGGACATCTGTAGTGTCGCGCAGATAAGACGGTAGACTTAGTACATGTTTTCTAAGATGTATATCAACAAAGGTACTAGCCTTTTCCGTCAGGCTGCCTATACCTGAGACTATTGGTCTTCCTGGGGGCACCTCTGCATTTTTGTGCACTTTAGGAAGTACATAGAAAGTGGGAGTTTTAGGATTTTTGACTTCCAAGAATCCCATTTCTGATTTTGTAATGGTTCCTCTAGAGTGGTAACCCAGGACCAATTTGTTATAGGCCGAAAGAAAAGTCTCTGTAGGGTCCACAGAGAGAGATTTATAGCATGAGGTATCCCCCAGCTGTCTCATTACTTCAGTCATATACATGTCTATGGGCCAAAGGACTATGTTGCCCCCTTTATCGGAGGGTTTTATAATTACTTGGTCCCAGGCTTGCATTTCTGCCAAGGCTTTTTTCTCATCCTTGGATAAGTTACCTTGAGGTCGATATTGGCATTTACTGAGTTCGTCAAAGTCCAAGGATACTAGGTCAAGGAAGGTTTGTACTGGTGGACATATATTGCTTTGGGGAAAAAACGTTGATTTGGGTTTGCAAATTGGTCTGTGAGTGTCAGTCCAAAAAGTTTGCATCTCACCTGTCTCTTCCAAGAGGTCTTCTAAAATATGTAAAGCCTCTGTGTCAGATTGAGTTAGTGATGTCATTACTGTTGTGGGAGGTGTTGCCAGTTCAAGGGATAATTCTGCTTCTCTCTTTGCACGTTCTTGGTTTGCAAAGAATTTTTTGAGAAGTAGCTTTCTCCCATATAGCTGTAAATCCTTCTCCCATCCAAATCGATCAAAATGTGAGGTTGGTGAGAATGATAGTCCTTTCTTCATTATATTTTCTTGGGTGATAGAGAGCTTTATATTTGAAAGATTCATGATCCTTAGTTCGTCCAACCTATTATCTGTATTTAGGTTCTCTGTCTGTTCCGCGCAGATTGTCTCTGCGGTTGCGGTGTATCCCAGATCTGTCGTCCTCTTCCTCTTCCTTGTCCTCTTCCCCCTCCTTGTCTTCCTCCTCTTTGGTACCCTCTCCTGGTACCTTGATTCTGTTCTAAAAAAGAAGAAGAAGAGGAGGATGAGTAGTTTAGGGATGAATTAGGAGTATTATCTCCTCGGGAAGAGTTGGATACTGGATTTCTATTATATAGATAAGATCCGTTCTCCTCTTCTACTTCAGACAGCTCTGTATCTGAAGAGGAATAGTGGTAATCCCTCTGTGGCCTTGTTTTGTTTCTTATATTGCGTTTCCACTTAAATATATTACCAGAGGCAAAGTCTTTCTTATCTCTCACGAATTTTACTCGTTTGCGTTCTATTATTTCTTTTTCAAAGGTTTCTAGATCTTTTTTGTTTTTCTCAAAACACATTTGAAATTGTTGGTCCTTTTCCCAATCCTGTAATTTCTTTCCCAGTGTGTCTATTTCTTTCTCACATCCTTCTAATACGAGTAGATTGTGTTTAATGAGGATTGTGATGAGATCTTGGGAACATTTCAATAGTGTGGTCTCCCACTCTTTCTGTAGATTGTCTGTAATCAGATCGAAGTTAGGAAACACTTTGGGTCTCAATCCTCTTGGTGAGATTTTCTGCCTTTGATAATTTTCCAGGGTAGTTAGGTCCGAATTTGTGCGTAACTGCCTCTGTAGATTATATTTAAGTTGTTTAAAGTCTTCCTCCCAATTTGTATTGGGTATTGAGTCAGTGAGCTCTTCAGGAAATATACTACTTAGATCTTCTTGTGTTTTACGTTTACTGATAAGTTCGTTCTTCAGGCTAAAGTTGGACATGACAGAAGTTTAAGAATTCCCTATTAGATTGTATGTCTTAATGATCTTGGTGGAACGTTTGTATATATATATATAAATAGTAAATCTTACGTCCTGTTAACAATCCTTAATTTATTCATATATATTGTATGAGACGTGCTGATCAACTGGAATTCGAGATAAACTCGAAAATAATTTATAGTAGAAAAAGAGGGGTTTGTTGATCGCACAGTCTATAAGCCAAAAGCAATAATTATATCTTGGTCAGAGGACAAAATTCTGAATTTAGGTGACACTATAACCCCAGATTTACTCGTTTCAAGCACTTTCGTGTCTGTTTGTTTAAGTAAGAGTAATGGGGGGTGCTCCCTGAGAGTTAGGACTAAATTTTTTTCAAAAAAGACTTTACCAATAAAGGTAAAAAAGAACTCTCCTATGTTGGGGCACTCTAATAGTGTCTCACATGTGTATGTAACACTTCAAGATCAATAATAGGGAATATAAGAAAAAAAAAAAAGAGAAAAAAGAAAAAAGTAGATTTGAAAATAGAGAAGAAATCTCTTAAGATTTAACTTTTATTAGATTAACTAAGATATACGAGAAAAACACTCACTTTTCATTAAAAAGGCGAAATATGGACACACTACATATAAGACAACATATAACAAAAAACATGTATAATAAAAAGGTACGGTTGCATTTGTAAGCTCAAATGGGCCTCAGCCCTCTCTATTTTTACCAATTGGTTATTTAGTTAGCTCGTACAGAGTTAAAGTCGAGACCTTATGGCATTTTTCTTAGTTCTGCTGCCTCGTATGTGCCTTTGCATCGCATACGTAGTTGAGAGACTGATACTCGTGCCAGTCTCTAGATAAATAGACAGTGCCAGAGCATGGATGGGGAGTGTTTTATTCACTTCTGCTTTTGGTTGATGACCTTGGGTCAGTGCAGCCAATGAGATAGCTACTGACACTTCCCCTATTCTGGTGTTGGAAAAGGGGTAAAGGGTAAGAAAGGCAAGACTATATGTCACACTTCGTGGTTCTGCTGCCACGCATGTGCTTTAGCATTATATGCGTGGTGAGAGACCAGTACTGATGCTAGTCTATAGAAGCATAGATTAAGGCCAATCAGCATATATTGTGTCTCATTCGCCTAGGACATTGGCTGATAATCCCGAGATCATTGCAGCCAATTCAGAGGTTACTGACACTGTGCTGTTTTGGTCTTTAAAAGTATAGAGCACTGCAGTGTTGATACAATTTAGTCTACTGCATCTCTGCATAAATAAGCAGCCCTAGAGAAAGAAGGGTCACTTTATTCCCTAGATACACAAGGAAGAAAGAGGGATGACCAAAGCAATACACAATTCTTTCTCCAGGCTTTTGCTGTTATATTGAAAATATCACAAATTCTCGTATTAAATTATGCCTTTCTTTTTACCAATACTCCTCTAATGGCACAGATAATCAAAGAAAAAACATTCTTTATTTATCTAGTGTGTCTCCTAGATATAGGGCACATTAATTGGAGGCAGTGGTGTATCCAGAACAGCTGTTGCCCCTGACAATGGTACTTAATTTTATAGTTACCTCATATTTTAAAGCATAAAGATGCTATTCAATTCTTGTGCCAAAATATATACCAATTTAATGGAGACAGAAAATAAATAGAAAAACACCTTTTTCCTATATGAAAATTCTAGGATTGGTGCTTTTTAACCCTGACGGTCATTAATAGAGCTTAGGTGCATATACTTAATTTTGTCATTATGTACTTGTGAAGCGCATATACTTAGTCCATGATTCCATAATACTCCTGGTAAGCGGCTATCATAACCATTAGCAGAAATTTATACCAAACTGATATAGATCATACAGCTTTACAACATACTGAGTCCCAGGTAGTTTTAGGACAAAATATTAATCATGGCAAAAACGGCTCCACATTTTTCATTTATTTCATACAACCTGTACCGAGGGCATCCCGCCGTGCGCACCGGCAGGGCGCCCGCTCGCTCCTTCCTTCAACGTACGTTTCGCCCGTGGCTTGTTCACAAAGGGTGGAACAGCTTCTAGTTAGTGTCAGTCCGACTTCCTTTTAAAGCCCTTTACCACTCCCCCTGGGGGTGGTCATTGACGCTAATATCCTTAATCAGTGTAAACGAATTTATCAGCTGTTATAATGTATATCTGACCGTTCACTGGTTAATCAATAAAAGAACACTCTGGAACCTTTGTGTCACTTATTGCACTATACGCTACGTTATATATGCTGCAGTTAATAAAAAAGTGAAAAGTAAAGGTTTTATTATTTTCACTGAAATCCCGTTCTGTTGTTAGACCACTCGCAGTCCTGATCACAGTGGTGATTGTCTAATTAGTTGTATTAATAGATGTTTAACACCTGGGTAGATGGTTGTTAAACTTTCCTAGGAGTACCTAGCCTCCTAATTAGACATGTCAGGTGTCTTGTTGCTATACCAAAGCGCCGTGTTTTCTAAGGTTGCCATGGAGAAAAGCCACATCCATAAACTGACCCCACACATCACCGTCTTTAAGCAGAAAAAAAGGGAGAAGGAAAAGAGATAGAAAAAGAGGCATATAGCACACTTCTCTTCCCTCTTACTATATAATGATCACTATATAAACAGCTTTTATGTGCGCTTGCATGTATCAGCATGTATCAGCTCAAATCATTATACCAGGGAGACTGTAGAGAGTGTGATTTATTGCTATAGTTTGCGGAAACAATTAAATTGTTACATTATCTACTGTGTACTTGATTATTAGATTACACTCTATTTCCGATAATTAGCCATTCATTTGTCTAAATGATGCAGCGGTCATATTGCGGGCTGCATTCATATGTACTTTGATCATTTGCACATGTAATCAAAGGAGATGCTAACAAAGTAGCGTGTCGTACTTAGTATTAAAACTCCCACTCTATGCTAATAACTCTCCTGAACATTATGATTATAGTCTTGAATTGTGGCTATTCCTATAGTTTTCAATTGGATGAGTGCATATTCATAATTTTATATCTGCTTCAAATTATATTTTTGTAATTTATGGTGCAGATTGTTCTGCCTTTTCAATTAGTGGTAATATTTAAATAGTAACCCATTCACATATTTCATATACCGTACTGAATTAATTTCCACCAAGAATTGTGAGAATGGGAATAATGAGGTTTTAATAAAATTAATAGAATAATTCAGAAATGCGAATAATAAGTTGATAAATTATAGTTATTTATTAGACATTTATTAAAATGAACGTATCTTCTTATTCTGTACACCTTGTTTATGAATAATTAGTGTAATAAGTGTATAAGAAAATGAAGTGAAAAAAGAAAACCCTTGATCGATTGAAGGTGAAATTATTAGTGTGTTGTATTTTTATACTGATATAGTGTGACAGATTATGAATAAGAATTTGTGATGTGAAAATAAAATTGATCTATCTTTTGTTTTTTGTTTATTATCCATCTCTTTAGAGTGACTCTATAGTGTTAATAATCTTATGTGATCCCAGTAAAGATTTAGATAAATTGTGAAAAGAAACAGGGGGGGGGTTTAAAATAGTGGTGTAATTTACAGTGTTGGTTAATATTTAGAGTGATATTTGTATGTGTTCTTTTTTGTAATGCTGTCTAACGTGATTATAAAATAAGTCCAGAGACATAAAATGAAATGAGTTATTATATAGATACGTGTGATTTGCAGTACTATTCCTTAGTAATTATTAGAGTAGTATCCTGTTGGTGATTAATGATCTTGATGTATATTTATATGGACATAGATGCATATTAACATGCACATCTATATTCAGTTGTATGTATGTCCATATATACTTCTATGTATAGATAATTGATGCACATAGCCTTTTATGTCCACTATAATTTATTCCATTATGACATTTGAATGCTTAGAGAGGGATGTGGTTTGGGTGCCCATGCTAATGTTCTTTTTTAATCCTTAAAGAAATGAGGCATAGCTGTTGAATTCATTGAGGCCCCTTGGTACAACTGTATTAAGAAGAAAAATCCACTCCGTTTCCTTCCTCAATAGGATGTTGTTCAGATCTCCCTTCCTGATGTTCAATTTAACATGTTCTAGACCGAAAGCTTTCAGGCAGCGGGAGTCTCCGTTGTGATTTAGCAAAAAGTGTTTAGCTACTGATGTTATTTTCCTTAGCTTTTTGGTTTCACTCTTTGCATTACGAATATTCGTGGCATGTTCCAAAATTCGTACTTTCATAGTTCTTGAAGTCATACCCACGTATCTAAGACCACATGGGCATTGAAGGCAATAAATCACCCCTGTTGTTTTACAATTGATGAAATCATGTATTTTAACATCTTTTTCGAATCGAGTAGTTATTTTGTTGATTTTGAGTATGTACTGACAGGCTGTACAATTACCACAAGGGTAAGTACCCTTGATTATTGGTTGTTTCCCTTGTACTTTTTGGAAGTGGCTGTTAACCAGTGTGTCTTTAAGGTTGGTACTTCTTCGCCAACTCATGGAGATCTTTGTGCCAAGACATTTATTGAGATCTTGATCTACCTTCAATATCGGTAGATGTCTGTTTAGAATGTTCTTGACTTGTCTCCATTCATGGCAATATTTCCCTATGAAGTGGATGTTTTCTTCATTGTTAGTTGCTTTCTGTACTGGGAAGATCAGACTATCTCTTTCAATTTTAAGAGCATGATGTTTAGCCTTTTTGATTGATCGTCCACTGTATCCTCTGTTTTTTAATCGTACAGTGAGGTCTTCACTCTGTTTGAGGAAAATCTTTTTGTCTGAACAATTCCTTCTCAGACGCAAGAATTCGCCCTTTGGAATGTTATAGACTGTAGGTGGAAAATGACAACTAGATTTAAGTAGCAGGCTGTTAGTGGCTGTCTTTTTTCGATAAAGATCTGTGGTGAGTTCTCCATCTTCACCTCTGTAAATTGACAGATCCAGGAATGCAATCTTTTCGGGACTGTATTCATACGTCAGTCTCAGGTTCAGTGAGTTGGTGTTTAATATGCTGATGAAATTCTGTAACTGATGTTCATTACCATCCCATATTATCAGTATATCATCGATATAACGTAACCACTGTATTATGTGTATAGTATGTTCTTCCATTTGTTCTGAGAAGACGGTTAGGGCCTCCCACCACCCTAAAAACAGATTGGCGTATGTGGGGGCGCAAGCTGCCCCCATCGCCGTGCCCCTGATCTGTAAAAAATGTTTATTGTTGAACACAAAATAGTTCCTACATAGTACGAATTCCAGAAGTTCCAAGATGAAATGATTGAAATCACTTGGTCCTTCCATGCTGAGAAAGAATTCAATCGCCTTGAGGCCTTCCGTGTGTCTTATTGAAGTATATAGAGATTCCACATCTAGAGATACAAGGAGATGGTGGTTCTCTAATTTGACCCCTTGGATCTTTTTAAGGACATCTGTAGTGTCGCGCAGATAAGACGGTAGACTTAGTACATGTTTTCTAAGATGTATATCAACAAAGGTACTAGCCTTTTCCGTCAGGCTGCCTATACCTGAGACTATTGGTCTTCCTGGGGGCACCTCTGCATTTTTGTGCACTTTAGGAAGTACATAGAAAGTGGGAGTTTTAGGATTTTTGACTTCCAAGAATCCCATTTCTGATTTTGTAATGGTTCCTCTAGAGTGGTAACCCAGGACCAATTTGTTATAGGCCGAAAGAAAAGTCTCTGTAGGGTCCACAGAGAGAGATTTATAGCATGAGGTATCCCCCAGCTGTCTCATTACTTCAGTCATATACATGTCTATGGGCCAAAGGACTATGTTGCCCCCTTTATCGGAGGGTTTTATAATTACTTGGTCCCAGGCTTGCATTTCTGCCAAGGCTTTTTTCTCATCCTTGGATAAGTTACCTTGAGGTCGATATTGGCATTTACTGAGTTCGTCAAAGTCCAAGGATACTAGGTCAAGGAAGGTTTGTACTGGTGGACATATATTGCTTTGGGGAAAAAACGTTGATTTGGGTTTGCAAATTGGTCTGTGAGTGTCAGTCCAAAAAGTTTGCATCTCACCTGTCTCTTCCAAGAGGTCTTCTAAAATATGTAAAGCCTCTGTGTCAGATTGAGTTAGTGATGTCATTACTGTTGTGGGAGGTGTTGCCAGTTCAAGGGATAATTCTGCTTCTCTCTTTGCACGTTCTTGGTTTGCAAAGAATTTTTTGAGAAGTAGCTTTCTCCCATATAGCTGTAAATCCTTCTCCCATCCAAATCGATCAAAATGTGAGGTTGGTGAGAATGATAGTCCTTTCTTCAGTATATTTTCTTGGGTGATAGAGAGCTTTATATTTGAAAGATTCATGATCCTTAGTTCGTCCAACCTATTATCTGTATTTAGGTTCTCTGTCTGTTCCGCGCAGATTGTCTCTGCGGTTGCGGTGTATCCCAGATCTGTCGTCCTCTTCCTCTTCCTTGTCCTCTTCCCCCTCCTTGTCTTCCTCCTCTTTGGTACCCTCTCCTGGTACCTTGATTCTGTTCTAAAAAAGAAGAAGAAGAGGTGGATGAGGAGGATGAGTAGTTTAGGGATGAATTAGGAGTATTATCTCCTCGGGAAGAGTTGGATACTGGATTTCTATTATATAGATAAGATCCGTTCTCCTCTTCTACTTCAGACAGCTCTGTATCTGAAGAGGAATAGTGGTAATCCCTCTGTGGCCTTGTTTTGTTTCTTATATTGCGTTTCCACTTAAATATATTACCAGAGGCAAAGTCTTTCTTATCTCTCACGAATTTTACTCGTTTGCGTTCTATTATTTCTTTTTCAAAGGTTTCTAGATCTTTTTTGTTTTTCTCAAAACACATTTGAAATTGTTGGTCCTTTTCCCAATCCTGTAATTTCTTTCCCAGTGTGTCTATTTCTTTCTCACATCCTTCTAATACGAGTAGATTGTGTTTAATGAGGATTGTGATGAGATCTTGGGAACATTTCAATAGTGTGGTCTCCCACTCTTTCTGTAGATTGTCTGTAATCAGATCGAAGTTAGGAAACACTTTGGGTCTCAATCCTCTTGGTGAGATTTTCTGCCTTTGATAATTTTCCAGGGTAGTTAGGTCCGAATTTGTGCGTAACTGCCTCTGTAGATTATATTTAAGTTGTTTAAAGTCTTCCTCCCAATTTGTATTGGGTATTGAGTCAGTGAGCTCTTCAGGAAATATACTACTTAGATCTTCTTGTGTTTTACGTTTACTGATAAGTTCGTTCTTCAGGCTAAAGTTGGACATGACAGAAGTTTAAGAATTCCCTATTAGATTGTATGTCTTAATGATCTTGGTGGAACGTTTGTATATATATATATATATAAATAGTAAATCTTACGTCCTGTTAACAATCCTTAATTTATTCATATATATTGTATGAGACGTGCTGATCAACTGGAATTCGAGATAAACTCGAAAATAATTTATAGTAGAAAAAGAGGGGTTTGTTGATCGCACAGTCTATAAGCCAAAAGCAATAATTATATCTTGGTCAGAGGACAAAATTCTGAATTTAGGTGACACTATAACCCCAGATTTACTCGTTTCAAGCACTTTCGTGTCTGTTTGTTTAAGTAAGAGTAATGGGGGGTGCTCCCTGAGAGTTAGGACTAAATTTTTTTCAAAAAAGACTTTACCAATAAAGTTAAAAAAGAACTCTCCTATGTTGGGGCACTCTAATAGTGTCTCACATGTGTATGTAACACTTCAAGATCAATAATAGGGAATATAAGAAAAAAAAAAAAAGAGAAAAAAGAAAAAAGTAGATTTGAAAATAGAGAAGAAATCTCTTAAGATTTAACTTTTATTAGATTAATTAAGATATACGAGAAAAACACTCACTTTTCATTAAAAAGGCGAAATATGGACACACTACATATAAGACAACATATAACAAAAAACATGTATAATAAAAAGGTACGGTTGCATTTGTAAGCTCAAATGGGCCTCAGCCCTCTCTATTTTTACCAATTGGTTATTTAGTTAGCTCGTACAGAGTTAAAGTCGAGACCTTATGGCATTTTTCTTAGTTCTGCTGCCTCGTATGTGCCTTTGCATCGCATACGTAGTTGAGAGACTGATACTCGTGCCAGTCTCTAGATAAATAGACAGTGCCAGAGCATGGATGGGGAGTGTTTTATTCACTTCTGCTTTTGGTTGATGACCTTGGGTCAGTGCAGCCAATGAGATAGCTACTGACACTTCCCCTATTCTGGTGTTGGAAAAGGGGTAAAGGGTAAGAAAGGCAAGACTATATGTCACACTTCGTGGTTCTGCTGCCACGCATGTGCTTTAGCATTATATGCGTGGTGAGAGACCAGTACTGATGCTAGTCTATAGAAGCATAGATTAAGGCCAATCAGCATATATTGTGTCTCATTCGCCTAGGACATTGGCTGATAATCCCGAGATCATTGCAGCCAATTCAGAGGTTACTGACACTGTGCTGTTTTGGTCTTTAAAAGTATAGAGCACTGCAGTGTTGATACAATTTAGTCTACTGCATCTCTGCATAAATAAGCAGCCCTAGAGAAAGAAGGGTCACTTTATTCCCTAGATACACAAGGAAGAAAGAGGGATGACCAAAGCAATACACAATTCTTTCTCCAGGCTTTTGCTGTTATATTGAAAATATCACAAATTCTCGTATTAAATTATGCCTTTCTTTTTACCAATACTCCTCTAATGGCACAGATAATCAAAGAAAAAACATTCTTTATTTATCTAGTGTGTCTCCTAGATATAGGGCACATTAATTGGAGGCAGTGGTGTATCCAGAACAGCTGTTGCCCCTGACAATGGTACTTAATTTTATAGTTACCTCATATTTTAAAGCATAAAGATGCTATTCAATTCTTGTGCCAAAATATATACCAATTTAATGGAGACAGAAAATAAATAGAAAAACACCTTTTTCCTATATGAAAATTCTAGGATTGGTGCTTTTTAACCCTGACGGTCATTAATAGAGCTTAGGTGCATATACTTAATTTTGTCATTATGTACTTGTGAAGCGCATATACTTAGTCCATGATTCCATAATACTCCTGGTAAGCGGCTATCATAACCATTAGCAGAAATTTATACCAAACTGATATAGATCATACAGCTTTACAACATACTGAGTCCCAGGTAGTTTTAGGACAAAATATTAATCATGGCAAAAACGGCTCCACATTTTTCATTTATTTCATACAACCTGTACCGAGGGCATCCCGCCGTGCGCACCGGCAGGGCGCCCGCTCGCTCCTTCCTTCAACGTACGTTTCGCCCGTGGCTTGTTCACAAAGGGTGGAACAGCTTCTAGTTAGTGTCAGTCCGACTTCCTTTTAAAGCCCTTTACCACTCCCCCTGGGGGTGGTCATTGACGCTAATATCCTTAATCAGTGTAAACGAATTTATCAGCTGTTATAATGTATATCTGACCGTTCACTGGTTAATCAATAAAAGAACACTCTGGAACCTTTGTGTCACTTATTGCACTATACGCTACGTTATATATGCTGCAGTTAATAAAAAAGTGAAAAGTAAAGGTTTTATTATTTTCACTGAAATCCCGTTCTGTTGTTAGACCACTCGCAGTCCTGATCACAGTGGTGATTGTCTAATTAGTTGTATTAATAGATGTTTAACACCTGGGTAGATGGTTGTTAAACTTTCCTAGGAGTACCTAGCCTCCTAATTAGACATGTCAGGTGTCTTGTTGCTATACCAAAGCGCCGTGTTTTCTAAGGTTGCCATGGAGAAAAGCCACATCCATAAACTGACCCCACACATCACCGTCTTTAAGCAGAAAAAAAGGGAGAAGGAAAAAGAGATAGAAAAAGAGGCATATAGCACACTTCTCTTCCCTCTTACTATATAATGATCACTATATAAACAGCTTTTATGTGCGCTTGCATGTATCAGCATGTATCAGCTCAAATCATTATACCAGGGAGACTGTAGAGAGTGTGATTTATTGCTATAGTTTGCGGAAACAATTAAATTGTTACATTATCTACTGTGTACTTGATTATTAGATTACACTCTATTTCCGATAATTAGCCATTCATTTGTCTAAATGATGCAGCGGTCATATTGCGGGCTGCATTCATATGTACTTTGATCATTTGCACATGTAATCAAAGGAGATGCTAACAAAGTAGCGTGTCGTACTTAGTATTAAAAATCCCACTCTATGCTAATAACTCTCCTGAACATTATGATTATAGTCTTGAATTGTGGCTATTCCTATAGTTTTCAATTGGATGAGTGCATATTCATAATTTTATATCTGCTTCAAATTATATTTTTGTAATTTATGGTGCAGATTGTTCTGCCTTTTCAATTAGTGGTAATATTTAAATAGTAACCCATTCACATATTTCATATACCGTACTGAATTAATTTCCACCAAGAATTGTGAGAATGGGAATAATGAGGTTTTAATAAAATTAATAGAATAATTCAGAAATGCGAATAATAAGTTGATAAATTATAGTTATTTATTAGACATTTATTAAAATGAACGTATCTTCTTATTCCGTACACCTTGTTTATGAATAATTAGTGTAATAAGTGTATAAGAAAATGAAGTGAAAAAAGAAAACCCTTGATCGATTGAAGGTGAAATTATTAGTGTGTTGTATTTTTATACTGATATAGTGTGACAGATTATGAATAAGAATTTGTGATGTGAAAATAAAATTGATCTATCTTTTGTTTTTTGTTTATTATCCATCTCTTTAGAGTGACTCTATAGTGTTAATAATCTTATGTGATCCCAGTAAAGATTTAGATAAATTGTGAAAAGAAACAGGGGGGGGTTTAAAATAGTGGTGTAATTTACAGTGTTGGTTAATATTTAGAGTGATATTTGTATGTGTTCTTTTTTGTAATGCTGTCTAACGTGATTATAAAATAAGTCCAGAGACATAAAATGAAATGAGTTATTATATAGATACGTGTGATTTGCAGTACTATTCCTTAGTAATTATTAGAGTAGTATCCTGTTGGTGATTAATGATCTTGATGTATATTTATATGGACATAGATGCATATTAACATGCACATCTATATTCAGTTGTATGTATGTCCATATATACTTCTATGTATAGATAATTGATGCACATAGCCTTTTATGTCCACTATAATTTATTCCATTATGACATTTGAATGCTTAGAGAGGGATGTGGTTTGGGTGCCCATGCTAATGTTCTTTTTTAATCCTTAAAGAAATGAGGCATAGCTGTTGAATTCATTGAGGCCCCTTGGTACAACTGTATTAAGAAGAAAAATCCACTCCGTTTCCTTCCTCAATAGGATGTTGTTCAGATCTCCCTTCCTGATGTTCAATTTAACATGTTCTAGACCGAAAGCTTTCAGGCAGCGGGAGTCTCCGTTGTGATTTAGCAAAAAGTGTTTAGCTACTGATGTTATTTTCCTTAGCTTTTTGGTTTCACTCTTTGCATTACGAATATTCGTGGCATGTTCCAAAATTCGTACTTTCATAGTTCTTGAAGTCATACCCACGTATCTAAGACCACATGGGCATTGAAGGCAATAAATCACCCCTGTTGTTTTACAATTGATGAAATCATGTATTTTAACATCTTTTTCGAATCGAGTAGTTATTTTGTTGATTTTGAGTATGTACTGACAGGCTGTACAATTACCACAAGGGTAAGTACCCTTGATTATTGGTTGTTTCCCTTGTACTTTTTGGAAGTGGCTGTTAACCAGTGTGTCTTTAAGGTTGGTACTTCTTCGCCAACTCATGGAGATCTTTGTGCCAAGACATTTATTGAGATCTTGATCTACCTTCAATATCGGTAGATGTCTGTTTAGAATGTTCTTGACTTGTCTCCATTCATGGCAATATTTCCCTATGAAGTGGATGTTTTCTTCATTGTTAGTTGCTTTCTGTACTGGGAAGATCAGACTATCTCTTTCAATTTTAAGAGCATGATGTTTAGCCTTTTTGATTGATCGTCCACTGTATCCTCTGTTTTTTAATCGTACAGTGAGGTCTTCACTCTGTTTGAGGAAAATCTTTTTGTCTGAACAATTCCTTCTCAGACGCAAGAATTCGCCCTTTGGAATGTTATAGACTGTAGGTGGAAAATGACAACTAGATTTAAGTAGCAGGCTGTTAGTGGCTGTCTTTTTTCGATAAAGATCTGTGGTGAGTTCTCCATCTTCACCTCTGTAAATTGACAGATCCAGGAATGCAATCTTTTCGGGACTGTATTCATACGTCAGTCTCAGGTTCAGTGAGTTGGTGTTTAATATGCTGATGAAATTCTGTAACTGATGTTCATTACCATCCCATATTATCAGTATATCATCGATATAACGTAACCACTGTATTATGTGTATAGTATGTTCTTCCATTTGTTCTGAGAAGACGGTTAGGGCCTCCCACCACCCTAAAAACAGATTGGCGTATGTGGGGGCGCAAGCTGCCCCCATCGCCGTGCCCCTGATCTGTAAAAAATGTTTATTGTTGAACACAAAATAGTTCCTACATAGTACGAATTCCAGAAGTTCCAAGATGAAATGATTGAAATCACTTGGTCCTTCCATGCTGAGAAAGAATTCAATCGCCTTGAGGCCTTCCGTGTGTCTTATTGAAGTATATAGAGATTCCACATCTAGAGATACAAGGAGATGGTGGTTCTCTAATTTGACCCCTTGGATCTTTTTAAGGACATCTGTAGTGTCGCGCAGATAAGACGGTAGACTTAGTACATGTTTTCTAAGATGTATATCAACAAAGGTACTAGCCTTTTCCGTCAGGCTGCCTATACCTGAGACTATTGGTCTTCCTGGGGGCACCTCTGCATTTTTGTGCACTTTAGGAAGTACATAGAAAGTGGGAGTTTTAGGATTTTTGACTTCCAAGAATCCCATTTCTGATTTTGTAATGGTTCCTCTAGAGTGGTAACCCAGGACCAATTTGTTATAGGCCGAAAGAAAAGTCTCTGTAGGGTCCACAGAGAGAGATTTATAGCATGAGGTATCCCCCAGCTGTCTCATTACTTCAGTCATATACATGTCTATGGGCCAAAGGACTATGTTGCCCCCTTTATCGGAGGGTTTTATAATTACTTGGTCCCAGGCTTGCATTTCTGCCAAGGCTTTTTTCTCATCCTTGGATAAGTTACCTTGAGGTCGATATTGGCATTTACTGAGTTCGTCAAAGTCCAAGGATACTAGGTCAAGGAAGGTTTGTACTGGTGGACATATATTGCTTTGGGGAAAAAACGTTGATTTGGGTTTGCAAATTGGTCTGTGAGTGTCAGTCCAAAAAGTTTGCATCTCACCTGTCTCTTCCAAGAGGTCTTCTAAAATATGTAAAGCCTCTGTGTCAGATTGAGTTAGTGATGTCATTACTGTTGTGGGAGGTGTTGCCAGTTCAAGGGATAATTCTGCTTCTCTCTTTGCACGTTCTTGGTTTGCAAAGAATTTTTTGAGAAGTAGCTTTCTCCCATATAGCTGTAAATCCTTCTCCCATCCAAATCGATCAAAATGTGAGGTTGGTGAGAATGATAGTCCTTTCTTCAGTATATTTTCTTGGGTGATAGAGAGCTTTATATTTGAAAGATTCATGATCCTTAGTTCGTCCAACCTATTATCTGTATTTAGGTTCTCTGTCTGTTCCGCGCAGATTGTCTCTGCGGTTGCGGTGTATCCCAGATCTGTCGTCCTCTTCCTCTTCCTTGTCCTCTTCCCCCTCCTTGTCTTCCTCCTCTTTGGTACCCTCTCCTGGTACCTTGATTCTGTTCTAAAAAAGAAGAAGAAGAGGTGGATGAGGAGGATGAGTAGTTTAGGGATGAATTAGGAGTATTATCTCCTCGGGAAGAGTTGGATACTGGATTTCTATTATATAGATAAGATCCGTTCTCCTCTTCTACTTCAGACAGCTCTGTATCTGAAGAGGAATAGTGGTAATCCCTCTGTGGCCTTGTTTTGTTTCTTATATTGCGTTTCCACTTAAATATATTACCAGAGGCAAAGTCTTTCTTATCTCTCACGAATTTTACTCGTTTGCGTTCTATTATTTCTTTTTCAAAGGTTTCTAGATCTTTTTTGTTTTTCTCAAAACACATTTGAAATTGTTGGTCCTTTTCCCAATCCTGTAATTTCTTTCCCAGTGTGTCTATTTCTTTCTCACATCCTTCTAATACGAGTAGATTGTGTTTAATGAGGATTGTGATGAGATCTTGGGAACATTTCAATAGTGTGGTCTCCCACTCTTTCTGTAGATTGTCTGTAATCAGATCGAAGTTAGGAAACACTTTGGGTCTCAATCCTCTTGGTGAGATTTTCTGCCTTTGATAATTTTCCAGGGTAGTTAGGTCCGAATTTGTGCGTAACTGCCTCTGTAGATTATATTTAAGTTGTTTAAAGTCTTCCTCCCAATTTGTATTGGGTATTGAGTCAGTGAGCTCTTCAGGAAATATACTACTTAGATCTTCTTGTGTTTTACGTTTACTGATAAGTTCGTTCTTCAGGCTAAAGTTGGACATGACAGAAGTTTAAGAATTCCCTATTAGATTGTATGTCTTAATGATCTTGGTGGAACGTTTGTATATATATATATATAAATAGTAAATCTTACGTCCTGTTAACAATCCTTAATTTATTCATATATATTGTATGAGACGTGCTGATCAACTGGAATTCGAGATAAACTCGAAAATAATTTATAGTAGAAAAAGAGGGGTTTGTTGATCGCACAGTCTATAAGCCAAAAGCAATAATTATATCTTGGTCAGAGGACAAAATTCTGAATTTAGGTGACACTATAACCCCAGATTTACTCGTTTCAAGCACTTTCGTGTCTGTTTGTTTAAGTAAGAGTAATGGGGGGTGCTCCCTGAGAGTTAGGACTAAATTTTTTTCAAAAAAGACTTTACCAATAAAGTTAAAAAAGAACTCTCCTATGTTGGGGCACTCTAATAGTGTCTCACATGTGTATGTAACACTTCAAGATCAATAATAGGGAATATAAGAAAAAAAAAAAAAGAGAAAAAAGAAAAAAGTAGATTTGAAAATAGAGAAGAAATCTCTTAAGATTTAACTTTTATTAGATTAATTAAGATATACGAGAAAAACACTCACTTTTCATTAAAAAGGCGAAATATGGACACACTACATATAAGACAACATATAACAAAAAACATGTATAATAAAAAGGTACGGTTGCATTTGTAAGCTCAAATGGGCCTCAGCCCTCTCTATTTTTACCAATTGGTTATTTAGTTAGCTCGTACAGAGTTAAAGTCGAGACCTTATGGCATTTTTCTTAGTTCTGCTGCCTCGTATGTGCCTTTGCATCGCATACGTAGTTGAGAGACTGATACTCGTGCCAGTCTCTAGATAAATAGACAGTGCCAGAGCATGGATGGGGAGTGTTTTATTCACTTCTGCTTTTGGTTGATGACCTTGGGTCAGTGCAGCCAATGAGATAGCTACTGACACTTCCCCTATTCTGGTGTTGGAAAAGGGGTAAAGGGTAAGAAAGGCAAGACTATATGTCACACTTCGTGGTTCTGCTGCCACGCATGTGCTTTAGCATTATATGCGTGGTGAGAGACCAGTACTGATGCTAGTCTATAGAAGCATAGATTAAGGCCAATCAGCATATATTGTGTCTCATTCGCCTAGGACATTGGCTGATAATCCCGAGATCATTGCAGCCAATTCAGAGGTTACTGACACTGTGCTGTTTTGGTCTTTAAAAGTATAGAGCACTGCAGTGTTGATACAATTTAGTCTACTGCATCTCTGCATAAATAAGCAGCCCTAGAGAAAGAAGGGTCACTTTATTCCCTAGATACACAAGGAAGAAAGAGGGATGACCAAAGCAATACACAATTCTTTCTCCAGGCTTTTGCTGTTATATTGAAAATATCACAAATTCTCGTATTAAATTATGCCTTTCTTTTTACCAATACTCCTCTAATGGCACAGATAATCAAAGAAAAAACATTCTTTATTTATCTAGTGTGTCTCCTAGATATAGGGCACATTAATTGGAGGCAGTGGTGTATCCAGAACAGCTGTTGCCCCTGACAATGGTACTTAATTTTATAGTTACCTCATATTTTAAAGCATAAAGATGCTATTCAATTCTTGTGCCAAAATATATACCAATTTAATGGAGACAGAAAATAAATAGAAAAACACCTTTTTCCTATATGAAAATTCTAGGATTGGTGCTTTTTAACCCTGACGGTCATTAATAGAGCTTAGGTGCATATACTTAATTTTGTCATTATGTACTTGTGAAGCGCATATACTTAGTCCATGATTCCATAATACTCCTGGTAAGCGGCTATCATAACCATTAGCAGAAATTTATACCAAACTGATATAGATCATACAGCTTTACAACATACTGAGTCCCAGGTAGTTTTAGGACAAAATATTAATCATGGCAAAAACGGCTCCCCATTTTTCATTTATTTCATACAACCTGTACCGAGGGCATCCCGCCGTGCGCACCGGCAGGGCGCCCGCTCGCTCCTTCCTTCAACGTACGTTTCGCCCGTGGCTTGTTCACAAAGGGTGGAACAGCTTCTAGTTAGTGTCAGTCCGACTTCCTTTTAAAGCCCTTTACCACTCCCCCTGGGGGTGGTCATTGACGCTAATATCCTTAATCAGTGTAAACGAATTTATCAGCTGTTATAATGTATATCTGACCGTTCACTGGTTAATCAATAAAAGAACACTCTGGAACCTTTGTGTCACTTATTGCACTATACGCTACGTTATATATGCTGCAGTTAATAAAAAAGTGAAAAGTAAAGGTTTTATTATTTTCACTGAAATCCCGTTCTGTTGTTAGACCACTCGCAGTCCTGATCACAGTGGTGATTGTCTAATTAGTTGTATTAATAGATGTTTAACACCTGGGTAGATGGTTGTTAAACTTTCCTAGGAGTACCTAGCCTCCTAATTAGACATGTCAGGTGTCTTGTTGCTATACCAAAGCGCCGTGTTTTCTAAGGTTGCCATGGAGAAAAGCCACATCCATAAACTGACCCCACACATCACCGTCTTTAAGCAGAAAAAAAGGGAGAAGGAAAAAGAGATAGAAAAAGAGGCATATAGCACACTTCTCTTCCCTCTTACTATATAATGATCACTATATAAACAGCTTTTATGTGCGCTTGCATGTATCAGCATGTATCAGCTCAAATCATTATACCAGGGAGACTGTAGAGAGTGTGATTTATTGCTATAGTTTGCGGAAACAATTAAATTGTTACATTATCTACTGTGTACTTGATTATTAGATTACACTCTATTTCCGATAATTAGCCATTCATTTGTCTAAATGATGCAGCGGTCATATTGCGGGCTGCATTCATATGTACTTTGATCATTTGCACATGTAATCAAAGGAGATGCTAACAAAGTAGCGTGTCGTACTTAGTATTAAAACTCCCACTCTATGCTAATAACTCTCCTGAACATTATGATTATAGTCTTGAATTGTGGCTATTCCTATAGTTTTCAATTGGATGAGTGCATATTCATAATTTTATATCTGCTTCAAATTATATTTTTGTAATTTATGGTGCAGATTGTTCTGCCTTTTCAATTAGTGGTAATATTTAAATAGTAACCCATTCACATATTTCATATACCGTACTGAATTAATTTCCACCAAGAATTGTGAGAATGGGAATAATGAGGTTTTAATAAAATTTATAGAATAATTCAGAAATGCGAATAATAAGTTGATAAATTATAGTTATTTATTAGACATTTATTAAAATGAACGTATCTTCTTATTCCGTACACCTTGTTTATGAATAATTAGTGTAATAAGTGTATAAGAAAATGAAGTGAAAAAAGAAAACCCTTGATCGATTGAAGGTGAAATTATTAGTGTGTTGTATTTTTATACTGATATAGTGTGACAGATTATGAATAAGAATTTGTGATGTGAAAATAAAATTGATCTATCTTTTGTTTTTTGTTTATTATCCATCTCTTTAGAGTGACTCTATAGTGTTAATAATCTTATGTGATCCCAGTAAAGATTTAGATAAATTGTGAAAAGAAACAGGGGGGGGGTTTAAAATAGTGGTGTAATTTACAGTGTTGGTTAATATTTAGAGTGATATTTGTATGTGTTCTTTTTTGTAATGCTGTCTAACGTGATTATAAAATAAGTCCAGAGATATAAAATGAAATGAGTTATTATATAGATACGTGTGATTTGCAGTACTATTCCTTAGTAATTATTAGAGTAGTATCCTGTTGGTGATTAATGATCTTGATGTATATTTATATGGACATAGATGCATATTAACATGCACATCTATATTCAGTTGTATGTATGTCCATATATACTTCTATGTATAGATAATTGATGCACATAGCCTTTTATGTCCACTATAATTTATTCCATTATGACATTTGAATGCTTAGAGAGGGATGTGGTTTGGGTGCCCATGCTAATGTTCTTTTTTAATCCTTAAAGAAATGAGGCATAGCTGTTGAATTCATTGAGGCCCCTTGGTACAACTGTATTAAGAAGAAAAATCCACTCCGTTTCCTTCCTCAATAGGATGTTGTTCAGATCTCCCTTCCTGATGTTCAATTTAACATGTTCTAGACCGAAAGCTTTCAGGCAGCGGGAGTCTCCGTTGTGATTTAGCAAAAAGTGTTTAGCTACTGATGTTATTTTCCTTAGCTTTTTGGCTTCACTCTTTGCATTACGAATATTCGTGGCATGTTCCAAAATTCGTACTTTCATAGTTCTTGAAGTCATACCCACGTATCTAAGACCACATGGGCATTGAAGGCAATAAATCACCCCTGTTGTTTTACAATTGATGAAATCATGTATTTTAACATCTTTTTCGAATCGAGTAGTTATTTTGTTGATTTTGAGTATGTACTGACAGGCTGTACAATTACCACAAGGGTAAGTACCCTTGATTATTGGTTGTTTCCCTTGTACTTTTTGGAAGTGGCTGTTAACCAGTGTGTCTTTAAGGTTGGTACTTCTTCGCCAACTCATGGAGATCTCTGTGCCAAGACATTTATTGAGATCTTGATCTACCTTCAATATCGGTAGATGTCTGTTTAGAATGTTCTTGACTTGTCTCCATTCATGGCAATATTTCCCTATGAAGCGGATGTTTTCTTCATTGTTAGTTGCTTTCTGTACTGGGAAGATCAGACTATCTCTTTCAATTTTAAGAGCATGATGTTTAGCCTTTTTGATTGATCGTCCACTGTATCCTCTGTTTTTTAATCGTACAGTGAGGTCTTCACTCTGTTTGAGGAAAATCTTTTTGTCTGAACAATTCCTTCTCAGACGCAAGAATTCGCCCTTTGGAATGTTATAGACTGTAGGTGGAAAATGACAACTAGATTTAAGTAGCAGGCTGTTAGTGGCTGTCTTTTTTCGATAAAGATCTGTGGTGAGTTCTCCATCTTCACCTCTGTAAATTGACAGATCCAGGAATGCAATCTTTTCGGGACTGTATTCATACGTCAGTCTCAGGTTCAGTGAGTTGGTGTTTAATATGCTGATGAAATTCTGTAACTGATGTTCATTACCATCCCATATTATCAGTATATCATCGATATAACGTAACCACTGTATTATGTGTATAGTATGTTCTTCCATTTGTTCTGAGAAGACGGTTAGGGCCTCCCACCACCCTAAAAACAGATTGGCGTATGTGGGGGCGCAAGCTGCCCCCATCGCCGTGCCCCTGATCTGTAAAAAATGTTTATTGTTGAACACAAAATAGTTCCTACATAGTACGAATTCCAGAAGTTCCAAGATGAAATGATTGAAATCACTTGGTCCTTCCATGCTGAGAAAGAATTCAATCGCCTTGAGGCCTTCCGTGTGTCTTATTGAAGTATATAGAGATTCCACATCTAGAGATACAAGGAGATGGTGGTTCTCTAATTTGACCCCTTGGATCTTTTTAAGGACATCTGTAGTGTCGCGCAGATAAGACGGTAGACTTAGTACATGTTTTCTAAGATGTATATCAACAAAGGTACTAGCCTTTTCCGTCAGGCTGCCTATACCTGAGACTATTGGTCTTCCTGGGGGCACCTCTGCATTTTTGTGCACTTTAGGAAGTACATAGAAAGTGGGAGTTTTAGGATTTTTGACTTCCAAGAATCCCATTTCTGATTTTGTAATGGTTCCTCTAGAGTGGTAACCCAGGACCAATTTGTTATAGGCCGAAAGAAAAGTCTCTGTAGGGTCCACAGAGAGAGATTTATAGCATGAGGTATCCCCCAGCTGTCTCATTACTTCAGTCATATACATGTCTATGGGCCAAAGGACTATGTTGCCCCCTTTATCGGAGGGTTTTATAATTACTTGGTCCCAGGCTTGCATTTCTGCCAAGGCTTTTTTCTCATCCTTGGATAAGTTACCTTGAGGTCGATATTGGCATTTACTGAGTTCGTCAAAGTCCAAGGATACTAGGTCAAGGAAGGTTTGTACTGGTGGACATATATTGCTTTGGGGAAAAAACGTTGATTTGGGTTTGCAAATTGGTCTGTGAGTGTCAGTCCAAAAAGTTTGCATCTCACCTGTCTCTTCCAAGAGGTCTTCTAAAATATGTAAAGCCTCTGTGTCAGATTGAGTTAGTGATGTCATTACTGTTGTGGGAGGTGTTGCCAGTTCAAGGGATAATTCTGCTTCTCTCTTTGCACGTTCTTGGTTTGCAAAGAATTTTTTGAGAAGTAGCTTTCTCCCATATAGCTGTAAATCCTTCTCCCATCCAAATCGATCAAAATGTGAGGTTGGTGAGAATGATAGTCCTTTCTTCAGTATATTTTCTTGGGTGATAGAGAGCTTTATATTTGAAAGATTCATGATCCTTAGTTCGTCCAACCTATTATCTGTATTTAGGTTCTCTGTCTGTTCCGCGCAGATTGTCTCTGCGGTTGCGGTGTATCCCAGATCTGTCGTCCTCTTCCTCTTCCTTGTCCTCTTCCCCCTCCTTGTCTTCCTCCTCTTTGGTACCCTCTCCTGGTACCTTGATTCTGTTCTAAAAAAGAAGAAGAAGAGGTGGATGAGGAGGATGAGTAGTTTAGGGATGAATTAGGAGTATTATCTCCTCGGGAAGAGTTGGATACTGGATTTCTATTATATAGATAAGATCCGTTCTCCTCTTCTACTTCAGACAGCTCTGTATCTGAAGAGGAATAGTGGTAATCCCTCTGTGGCCTTGTTTTGTTTCTTATATTGCGTTTCCACTTAAATATATTACCAGAGGCAAAGTCTTTCTTATCTCTCACGAATTTTACTCGTTTGCGTTCTATTATTTCTTTTTCAAAGGTTTCTAGATCTTTTTTGTTTTTCTCAAAACACATTTGAAATTGTTGGTCCTTTTCCCAATCCTGTAATTTCTTTCCCAGTGTGTCTATTTCTTTCTCACATCCTTCTAATACGAGTAGATTGTGTTTAATGAGGATTGTGATGAGATCTTGGGAACATTTCAATAGTGTGGTCTCCCACTCTTTCTGTAGATTGTCTGTAATCAGATCGAAGTTAGGAAACACTTTGGGTCTCAATCCTCTTGGTGAGATTTTCTGCCTTTGATAATTTTCCAGGGTAGTTAGGTCCGAATTTGTGCGTAACTGCCTCTGTAGATTATATTTAAGTTGTTTAAAGTCTTCCTCCCAATTTGTATTGGGTATTGAGTCAGTGAGCTCTTCAGGAAATATACTACTTAGATCTTCTTGTGTTTTACGTTTACTGATAAGTTCGTTCTTCAGGCTAAAGTTGGACATGACAGAAGTTTAAGAATTCCCTATTAGATTGTATGTCTTAATGATCTTGGTGGAACGTTTGTATATATATATATAAATAGTAAATCTTACGTCCTGTTAACAATCCTTAATTTATTCATATATATTGTATGAGACGTGCTGATCAACTGGAATTCGAGATAAACTCGAAAATAATTTATAGTAGAAAAAGAGGGGTTTGTTGATCGCACAGTCTATAAGCCAAAAGCAATAATTATATCTTGGTCAGAGGACAAAATTCTGAATTTAGGTGACACTATAACCCCAGATTTACTCGTTTCAAGCACTTTCGTGTCTGTTTGTTTAAGTAAGAGTAATGGGGGGTGCTCCCTGAGAGTTAGGACTAAATTTTTTTCAAAAAAGACTTTACCAATAAAGTTAAAAAAGAACTCTCCTATGTTGGGGCACTCTAATAGTGTCTCACATGTGTATGTAACACTTCAAGATCAATAATAGGGAATATAAGAAAAAAAAAAAAAGAGAAAAAAGAAAAAAGTAGATTTGAAAATAGAGAAGAAATCTCTTAAGATTTAACTTTTATTAGATTAATTAAGATATACGAGAAAAACACTCACTTTTCATTAAAAAGGCGAAATATGGACACACTACATATAAGACAACATATAACAAAAAACATGTATAATAAAAAGGTACGGTTGCATTTGTAAGCTCAAATGGGCCTCAGCCCTCTCTATTTTTACCAATTGGTTATTTAGTTAGCTCGTACAGAGTTAAAGTCGAGACCTTATGGCATTTTTCTTAGTTCTGCTGCCTCGTATGTGCCTTTGCATCGCATACGTAGTTGAGAGACTGATACTCGTGCCAGTCTCTAGATAAATAGACAGTGCCAGAGCATGGATGGGGAGTGTTTTATTCACTTCTGCTTTTGGTTGATGACCTTGGGTCAGTGCAGCCAATGAGATAGCTACTGACACTTCCCCTATTCTGGTGTTGGAAAAGGGGTAAAGGGTAAGAAAGGCAAGACTATATGTCACACTTCGTGGTTCTGCTGCCACGCATGTGCTTTAGCATTATATGCGTGGTGAGAGACCAGTACTGATGCTAGTCTATAGAAGCATAGATTAAGGCCAATCAGCATATATTGTGTCTCATTCGCCTAGGACATTGGCTGATAATCCCGAGATCATTGCAGCCAATTCAGAGGTTACTGACACTGTGCTGTTTTGGTCTTTAAAAGTATAGAGCACTGCAGTGTTGATACAATTTAGTCTACTGCATCTCTGCATAAATAAGCAGCCCTAGAGAAAGAAGGGTCACTTTATTCCCTAGATACACAAGGAAGAAAGAGGGATGACCAAAGCAATACACAATTCTTTCTCCAGGCTTTTGCTGTTATATTGAAAATATCACAAATTCTCGTATTAAATTATGCCTTTCTTTTTACCAATACTCCTCTAATGGCACAGATAATCAAAGAAAAAACATTCTTTATTTATCTAGTGTGTCTCCTAGATATAGGGCACATTAATTGGAGGCAGTGGTGTATCCAGAACAGCTGTTGCCCCTGACAATGGTACTTAATTTTATAGTTACCTCATATTTTAAAGCATAAAGATGCTATTCAATTCTTGTGCCAAAATATATACCAATTTAATGGAGACAGAAAATAAATAGAAAAACACCTTTTTCCTATATGAAAATTCTAGGATTGGTGCTTTTTAACCCTGACGGTCATTAATAGAGCTTAGGTGCATATACTTAATTTTGTCATTATGTACTTGTGAAGCGCATATACTTAGTCCATGATTCCATAATACTCCTGGTAAGCGGCTATCATAACCATTAGCAGAAATTTATACCAAACTGATATAGATCATACAGCTTTACAACATACTGAGTCCCAGGTAGTTTTAGGACAAAATATTAATCATGGCAAAAACGGCTCCCCATTTTTCATTTATTTCATACAACCTGTACCGAGGGCATCCCGCCGTGCGCACCGGCAGGGCGCCCGCTCGCTCCTTCCTTCAACGTACGTTTCGCCCGTGGCTTGTTCACAAAGGGTGGAACAGCTTCTAGTTAGTGTCAGTCCGACTTCCTTTTAAAGCCCTTTACCACTCCCCCTGGGGGTGGTCATTGACGCTAATATCCTTAATCAGTGTAAACGAATTTATCAGCTGTTATAATGTATATCTGACCGTTCACTGGTTAATCAATAAAAGAACACTCTGGAACCTTTGTGTCACTTATTGCACTATACGCTACGTTATATATGCTGCAGTTAATAAAAAAGTGAAAAGTAAAGGTTTTATTATTTTCACTGAAATCCCGTTCTGTTGTTAGACCACTCGCAGTCCTGATCACAGTGGTGATTGTCTAATTAGTTGTATTAATAGATGTTTAACACCTGGGTAGATGGTTGTTAAACTTTCCTAGGAGTACCTAGCCTCCTAATTAGACATGTCAGGTGTCTTGTTGCTATACCAAAGCGCCGTGTTTTCTAAGGTTGCCATGGAGAAAAGCCACATCCATAAACTGACCCCACACATCACCGTCTTTAAGCAGAAAAAAAGGGAGAAGGAAAAAGAGATAGAAAAAGAGGCATATAGCACACTTCTCTTCCCTCTTACTATATAATGATCACTATATAAACAGCTTTTATGTGCGCTTGCATGTATCAGCATGTATCAGCTCAAATCATTATACCAGGGAGACTGTAGAGAGTGTGATTTATTGCTATAGTTTGCGGAAACAATTAAATTGTTACATTATCTACTGTGTACTTGATTATTAGATTACACTCTATTTCCGATAATTAGCCATTCATTTGTCTAAATGATGCAGCGGTCATATTGCGGGCTGCATTCATATGTACTTTGATCATTTGCACATGTAATCAAAGGAGATGCTAACAAAGTAGCGTGTCGTACTTAGTATTAAAACTCCCACTCTATGCTAATAACTCTCCTGAACATTATGATTATAGTCTTGAATTGTGGCTATTCCTATAGTTTTCAATTGGATGAGTGCATATTCATAATTTTATATCTGCTTCAAATTATATTTTTGTAATTTATGGTGCAGATTGTTCTGCCTTTTCAATTAGTGGTAATATTTAAATAGTAACCCATTCACATATTTCATATACCGTACTGAATTAATTTCCACCAAGAATTGTGAGAATGGGAATAATGAGGTTTTAATAAAATTAATAGAATAATTCAGAAATGCGAATAATAAGTTGATAAATTATAGTTATTTATTAGACATTTATTAAAATGAACGTATCTTCTTATTCCGTACACCTTGTTTATGAATAATTAGTGTAATAAGTGTATAAGAAAATGAAGTGAAAAAAGAAAACCCTTGATCGATTGAAGGTGAAATTATTAGTGTGTTGTATTTTTATACTGATATAGTGTGACAGATTATGAATAAGAATTTGTGATGTGAAAATAAAATTGATCTATCTTTTGTTTTTTGTATATTATCCATCTCTTTAGAGTGACTCTATAGTGTTAATAATCTTATGTGATCCCAGTAAAGATTTAGATAAATTGTGAAAAGAAACAGGGGGGGGTTTAAAATAGTGGTGTAATTTACAGTGTTGGTTAATATTTAGAGTGATATTTGTATGTGTTCTTTTTTGTAATGCTGTCTAACGTGATTATAAAATAAGTCCAGAGATATAAAATGAAATGAGTTATTATATAGATACGTGTGATTTGCAGTACTATTCCTTAGTAATTATTAGAGTAGTATCCTGTTGGTGATTAATGATCTTGATGTATATTTATATGGACATAGATGCATATTAACATGCACATCTATATTCAGTTGTATGTATGTCCATATATACTTCTATGTATAGATAATTGATGCACATAGCCTTTTATGTCCACTATAATTTATTCCATTATGACATTTGAATGCTTAGAGAGGGATGTGGTTTGGGTGCCCATGCTAATGTTCTTTTTTAATCCTTAAAGAAATGAGGCATAGCTGTTGAATTCATTGAGGCCCCTTGGTACAACTGTATTAAGAAGAAAAATCCACTCCGTTTCCTTCCTCAATAGGATGTTGTTCAGATCTCCCTTCCTGATGTTCAATTTAACATGTTCTAGACCGAAAGCTTTCAGGCAGCGGGAGTCTCCGTTGTGATTTAGCAAAAAGTGTTTAGCTACTGATGTTATTTTCCTTAGCTTTTTGGCTTCACTCTTTGCATTACGAATATTCGTGGCATGTTCCAAAATTCGTACTTTCATAGTTCTTGAAGTCATACCCACGTATCTAAGACCACATGGGCATTGAAGGCAATAAATCACCCCTGTTGTTTTACAATTGATGAAATCATGTATTTTAACATCTTTTTCGAATCGAGTAGTTATTTTGTTGATTTTGAGTATGTACTGACAGGCTGTACAATTACCACAAGGGTAAGTACCCTTGATTATTGGTTGTTTCCCTTGTACTTTTTGGAAGTGGCTGTTAACCAGTGTGTCTTTAAGGTTGGTACTTCTTCGCCAACTCATGGAGATCTCTGTGCCAAGACATTTATTGAGATCTTGATCTACCTTCAATATCGGTAGATGTCTGTTTAGAATGTTCTTGACTTGTCTCCATTCATGGCAATATTTCCCTATGAAGCGGATGTTTTCTTCATTGTTAGTTGCTTTCTGTACTGGGAAGATCAGACTATCTCTTTCAATTTTAAGAGCATGATGTTTAGCCTTTTTGATTGATCGTCCACTGTATCCTCTGTTTTTTAATCGTACAGTGAGGTCTTCACTCTGTTTGAGGAAAATCTTTTTGTCTGAACAATTCCTTCTCAGACGCAAGAATTCGCCCTTTGGAATGTTATAGACTGTAGGTGGAAAATGACAACTAGATTTAAGTAGCAGGCTGTTAGTGGCTGTCTTTTTTCGATAAAGATCTGTGGTGAGTTCTCCATCTTCACCTCTGTAAATTGACAGATCCAGGAATGCAATCTTTTCGGGACTGTATTCATACGTCAGTCTCAGGTTCAGTGAGTTGGTGTTTAATATGCTGATGAAATTCTGTAACTGATGTTCATTACCATCCCATATTATCAGTATATCATCGATATAACGTAACCACTGTATTATGTGTATAGTATGTTCTTCCATTTGTTCTGAGAAGACGGTTAGGGCCTCCCACCACCCTAAAAACAGATTGGCGTATGTGGGGGCGCAAGCTGCCCCCATCGCCGTGCCCCTGATCTGTAAAAAATGTTTATTGTTGAACACAAAATAGTTCCTACATAGTACGAATTCCAGAAGTTCCAAGATGAAATGATTGAAATCACTTGGTCCTTCCATGCTGAGAAAGAATTCAATCGCCTTGAGGCCTTCCGTGTGTCTTATTGAAGTATATAGAGATTCCACATCTAGAGATACAAGGAGATGGTGGTTCTCTAATTTGACCCCTTGGATCTTTTTAAGGACATCTGTAGTGTCGCGCAGATAAGACGGTAGACTTAGTACATGTTTTCTAAGATGTATATCAACAAAGGTACTAGCCTTTTCCGTCAGGCTGCCTATACCTGAGACTATTGGTCTTCCTGGGGGCACCTCTGCATTTTTGTGCACTTTAGGAAGTACATAGAAAGTGGGAGTTTTAGGATTTTTGACTTCCAAGAATCCCATTTCTGATTTTGTAATGGTTCCTCTAGAGTGGTAACCCAGGACCAATTTGTTATAGGCCGAAAGAAAAGTCTCTGTAGGGTCCACAGAGAGAGATTTATAGCATGAGGTATCCCCCAGCTGTCTCATTACTTCAGTCATATACATGTCTATGGGCCAAAGGACTATGTTGCCCCCTTTATCGGAGGGTTTTATAATTACTTGGTCCCAGGCTTGCATTTCTGCCAAGGCTTTTTTCTCATCCTTGGATAAGTTACCTTGAGGTCGATATTGGCATTTACTGAGTTCGTCAAAGTCCAAGGATACTAGGTCAAGGAAGGTTTGTACTGGTGGACATATATTGCTTTGGGGAAAAAACGTTGATTTGGGTTTGCAAATTGGTCTGTGAGTGTCAGTCCAAAAAGTTTGCATCTCACCTGTCTCTTCCAAGAGGTCTTCTAAAATATGTAAAGCCTCTGTGTCAGATTGAGTTAGTGATGTCATTACTGTTGTGGGAGGTGTTGCCAGTTCAAGGGATAATTCTGCTTCTCTCTTTGCACGTTCTTGGTTTGCAAAGAATTTTTTGAGAAGTAGCTTTCTCCCATATAGCTGTAAATCCTTCTCCCATCCAAATCGATCAAAATGTGAGGTTGGTGAGAATGATAGTCCTTTCTTCAGTATATTTTCTTGGGTGATAGAGAGCTTTATATTTGAAAGATTCATGATCCTTAGTTCGTCCAACCTATTATCTGTATTTAGGTTCTCTGTCTGTTCCGCGCAGATTGTCTCTGCGGTTGCGGTGTATCCCAGATCTGTCGTCCTCTTCCTCTTCCTTGTCCTCTTCCCCCTCCTTGTCTTCCTCCTCTTTGGTACCCTCTCCTGGTACCTTGATTCTGTTCTAAAAAAGAAGAAGAAGAGGTGGATGAGGAGGATGAGTAGTTTAGGGATGAATTAGGAGTATTATCTCCTCGGGAAGAGTTGGATACTGGATTTCTATTATATAGATAAGATCCGTTCTCCTCTTCTACTTCAGACAGCTCTGTATCTGAAGAGGAATAGTGGTAATCCCTCTGTGGCCTTGTTTTGTTTCTTATATTGCGTTTCCACTTAAATATATTACCAGAGGCAAAGTCTTTCTTATCTCTCACGAATTTTACTCGTTTGCGTTCTATTATTTCTTTTTCAAAGGTTTCTAGATCTTTTTTGTTTTTCTCAAAACACATTTGAAATTGTTGGTCCTTTTCCCAATCCTGTAATTTCTTTCCCAGTGTGTCTATTTCTTTCTCACATCCTTCTAATACGAGTAGATTGTGTTTAATGAGGATTGTGATGAGATCTTGGGAACATTTCAATAGTGTGGTCTCCCACTCTTTCTGTAGATTGTCTGTAATCAGATCGAAGTTAGGAAACACTTTGGGTCTCAATCCTCTTGGTGAGATTTTCTGCCTTTGATAATTTTCCAGGGTAGTTAGGTCCGAATTTGTGCGTAACTGCCTCTGTAGATTATATTTAAGTTGTTTAAAGTCTTCCTCCCAATTTGTATTGGGTATTGAGTCAGTGAGCTCTTCAGGAAATATACTACTTAGATCTTCTTGTGTTTTACGTTTACTGATAAGTTCGTTCTTCAGGCTAAAGTTGGACATGACAGAAGTTTAAGAATTCCCTATTAGATTGTATGTCTTAATGATCTTGGTGGAACGTTTGTATATATATATATATAAATAGTAAATCTTACGTCCTGTTAACAATCCTTAATTTATTCATATATATTGTATGAGACGTGCTGATCAACTGGAATTCGAGATAAACTCGAAAATAATTTATAGTAGAAAAAGAGGGGTTTGTTGATCGCACAGTCTATAAGCCAAAAGCAATAATTATATCTTGGTCAGAGGACAAAATTCTGAATTTAGGTGACACTATAACCCCAGATTTACTCGTTTCAAGCACTTTCGTGTCTGTTTGTTTAAGTAAGAGTAATGGGGGGTGCTCCCTGAGAGTTAGGACTAAATTTTTTTCAAAAAAGACTTTACCAATAAAGTTAAAAAAGAACTCTCCTATGTTGGGGCACTCTAATAGTGTCTCACATGTGTATGTAACACTTCAAGATCAATAATAGGGAATATAAGAAAAAAAAAAAAAGAGAAAAAAGAAAAAAGTAGATTTGAAAATAGAGAAGAAATCTCTTAAGATTTAACTTTTATTAGATTAATTAAGATATACGAGAAAAACACTCACTTTTCATTAAAAAGGCGAAATATGGACACACTACATATAAGACAACATATAACAAAAAACATGTATAATAAAAAGGTACGGTTGCATTTGTAAGCTCAAATGGGCCTCAGCCCTCTCTATTTTTACCAATTGGTTATTTAGTTAGCTCGTACAGAGTTAAAGTCGAGACCTTATGGCATTTTTCTTAGTTCTGCTGCCTCGTATGTGCCTTTGCATCGCATACGTAGTTGAGAGACTGATACTCGTGCCAGTCTCTAGATAAATAGACAGTGCCAGAGCATGGATGGGGAGTGTTTTATTCACTTCTGCTTTTGGTTGATGACCTTGGGTCAGTGCAGCCAATGAGATAGCTACTGACACTTCCCCTATTCTGGTGTTGGAAAAGGGGTAAAGGGTAAGAAAGGCAAGACTATATGTCACACTTCGTGGTTCTGCTGCCACGCATGTGCTTTAGCATTATATGCGTGGTGAGAGACCAGTACTGATGCTAGTCTATAGAAGCATAGATTAAGGCCAATCAGCATATATTGTGTCTCATTCGCCTAGGACATTGGCTGATAATCCCGAGATCATTGCAGCCAATTCAGAGGTTACTGACACTGTGCTGTTTTGGTCTTTAAAAGTATAGAGCACTGCAGTGTTGATACAATTTAGTCTACTGCATCTCTGCATAAATAAGCAGCCCTAGAGAAAGAAGGGTCACTTTATTCCCTAGATACACAAGGAAGAAAGAGGGATGACCAAAGCAATACACAATTCTTTCTCCAGGCTTTTGCTGTTATATTGAAAATATCACAAATTCTCGTATTAAATTATGCCTTTCTTTTTACCAATACTCCTCTAATGGCACAGATAATCAAAGAAAAAACATTCTTTATTTATCTAGTGTGTCTCCTAGATATAGGGCACATTAATTGGAGGCAGTGGTGTATCCAGAACAGCTGTTGCCCCTGACAATGGTACTTAATTTTATAGTTACCTCATATTTTAAAGCATAAAGATGCTATTCAATTCTTGTGCCAAAATATATACCAATTTAATGGAGACAGAAAATAAATAGAAAAACACCTTTTTCCTATATGAAAATTCTAGGATTGGTGCTTTTTAACCCTGACGGTCATTAATAGAGCTTAGGTGCATATACTTAATTTTGTCATTATGTACTTGTGAAGCGCATATACTTAGTCCATGATTCCATAATACTCCTGGTAAGCGGCTATCATAACCATTAGCAGAAATTTATACCAAACTGATATAGATCATACAGCTTTACAACATACTGAGTCCCAGGTAGTTTTAGGACAAAATATTAATCATGGCAAAAACGGCTCCCCATTTTTCATTTATTTCATACAACCTGTACCGAGGGCATCCCGCCGTGCGCACCGGCAGGGCGCCCGCTCGCTCCTTCCTTCAACGTACGTTTCGCCCGTGGCTTGTTCACAAAGGGTGGAACAGCTTCTAGTTAGTGTCAGTCCGACTTCCTTTTAAAGCCCTTTACCACTCCCCCTGGGGGTGGTCATTGACGCTAATATCCTTAATCAGTGTAAACGAATTTATCAGCTGTTATAATGTATATCTGACCGTTCACTGGTTAATCAATAAAAGAACACTCTGGAACCTTTGTGTCACTTATTGCACTATACGCTACGTTATATATGCTGCAGTTAATAAAAAAGTGAAAAGTAAAGGTTTTATTATTTTCACTGAAATCCCGTTCTGTTGTTAGACCACTCGCAGTCCTGATCACAGTGGTGATTGTCTAATTAGTTGTATTAATAGATGTTTAACACCTGGGTAGATGGTTGTTAAACTTTCCTAGGAGTACCTAGCCTCCTAATTAGACATGTCAGGTGTCTTGTTGCTATACCAAAGCGCCGTGTTTTCTAAGGTTGCCATGGAGAAAAGCCACATCCATAAACTGACCCCACACATCACCGTCTTTAAGCAGAAAAAAAGGGAGAAGGAAAAAGAGATAGAAAAAGAGGCATATAGCACACTTCTCTTCCCTCTTACTATATAATGATCACTATATAAACAGCTTTTATGTGCGCTTGCATGTATCAGCATGTATCAGCTCAAATCATTATACCAGGGAGACTGTAGAGAGTGTGATTTATTGCTATAGTTTGCGGAAACAATTAAATTGTTACATTATCTACTGTGTACTTGATTATTAGATTACACTCTATTTCCGATAATTAGCCATTCATTTGTCTAAATGATGCAGCGGTCATATTGCGGGCTGCATTCATATGTACTTTGATCATTTGCACATGTAATCAAAGGAGATGCTAACAAAGTAGCGTGTCGTACTTAGTATTAAAACTCCCACTCTATGCTAATAACTCTCCTGAACATTATGATTATAGTCTTGAATTGTGGCTATTCCTATAGTTTTCAATTGGATGAGTGCATATTCATAATTTTATATCTGCTTCAAATTATATTTTTGTAATTTATGGTGCAGATTGTTCTGCCTTTTCAATTAGTGGTAATATTTAAATAGTAACCCATTCACATATTTCATATACCGTACTGAATTAATTTCCACCAAGAATTGTGAGAATGGGAATAATGAGGTTTTAATAAAATTTATAGAATAATTCAGAAATGCGAATAATAAGTTGATAAATTATAGTTATTTATTAGACATTTATTAAAATGAACGTATCTTCTTATTCCGTACACCTTGTTTATGAATAATTAGTGTAATAAGTGTATAAGAAAATGAAGTGAAAAAAGAAAACCCTTGATCGATTGAAGGTGAAATTATTAGTGTGTTGTATTTTTATACTGATATAGTGTGACAGATTATGAATAAGAATTTGTGATGTGAAAATAAAATTGATCTATCTTTTGTTTTTTGTTTATTATCCATCTCTTTAGAGTGACTCTATAGTGTTAATAATCTTATGTGATCCCAGTAAAGATTTAGATAAATTGTGAAAAGAAACAGGGGGGGGGTTTAAAATAGTGGTGTAATTTACAGTGTTGGTTAATATTTAGAGTGATATTTGTATGTGTTCTTTTTTGTAATGCTGTCTAACGTGATTATAAAATAAGTCCAGAGATATAAAATGAAATGAGTTATTATATAGATACGTGTGATTTGCAGTACTATTCCTTAGTAATTATTAGAGTAGTATCCTGTTGGTGATTAATGATCTTGATGTATATTTATATGGACATAGATGCATATTAACATGCACATCTATATTCAGTTGTATGTATGTCCATATATACTTCTATGTATAGATAATTGATGCACATAGCCTTTTATGTCCACTATAATTTATTCCATTATGACATTTGAATGCTTAGAGAGGGATGTGGTTTGGGTGCCCATGCTAATGTTCTTTTTTAATCCTTAAAGAAATGAGGCATAGCTGTTGAATTCATTGAGGCCCCTTGGTACAACTGTATTAAGAAGAAAAATCCACTCCGTTTCCTTCCTCAATAGGATGTTGTTCAGATCTCCCTTCCTGATGTTCAATTTAACATGTTCTAGACCGAAAGCTTTCAGGCAGCGGGAGTCTCCGTTGTGATTTAGCAAAAAGTGTTTAGCTACTGATGTTATTTTCCTTAGCTTTTTGGCTTCACTCTTTGCATTACGAATATTCGTGGCATGTTCCAAAATTCGTACTTTCATAGTTCTTGAAGTCATACCCACGTATCTAAGACCACATGGGCATTGAAGGCAATAAATCACCCCTGTTGTTTTACAATTGATGAAATCATGTATTTTAACATCTTTTTCGAATCGAGTAGTTATTTTGTTGATTTTGAGTATGTACTGACAGGCTGTACAATTACCACAAGGGTAAGTACCCTTGATTATTGGTTGTTTCCCTTGTACTTTTTGGAAGTGGCTGTTAACCAGTGTGTCTTTAAGGTTGGTACTTCTTCGCCAACTCATGGAGATCTCTGTGCCAAGACATTTATTGAGATCTTGATCTACCTTCAATATCGGTAGATGTCTGTTTAGAATGTTCTTGACTTGTCTCCATTCATGGCAATATTTCCCTATGAAGCGGATGTTTTCTTCATTGTTAGTTGCTTTCTGTACTGGGAAGATCAGACTATCTCTTTCAATTTTAAGAGCATGATGTTTAGCCTTTTTGATTGATCGTCCACTGTATCCTCTGTTTTTTAATCGTACAGTGAGGTCTTCACTCTGTTTGAGGAAAATCTTTTTGTCTGAACAATTCCTTCTCAGACGCAAGAATTCGCCCTTTGGAATGTTATAGACTGTAGGTGGAAAATGACAACTAGATTTAAGTAGCAGGCTGTTAGTGGCTGTCTTTTTTCGATAAAGATCTGTGGTGAGTTCTCCATCTTCACCTCTGTAAATTGACAGATCCAGGAATGCAATCTTTTCGGGACTGTATTCATACGTCAGTCTCAGGTTCAGTGAGTTGGTGTTTAATATGCTGATGAAATTCTGTAACTGATGTTCATTACCATCCCATATTATCAGTATATCATCGATATAACGTAACCACTGTATTATGTGTATAGTATGTTCTTCCATTTGTTCTGAGAAGACGGTTAGGGCCTCCCACCACCCTAAAAACAGATTGGCGTATGTGGGGGCGCAAGCTGCCCCCATCGCCGTGCCCCTGATCTGTAAAAAATGTTTATTGTTGAACACAAAATAGTTCCTACATAGTACGAATTCCAGAAGTTCCAAGATGAAATGATTGAAATCACTTGGTCCTTCCATGCTGAGAAAGAATTCAATCGCCTTGAGGCCTTCCGTGTGTCTTATTGAAGTATATAGAGATTCCACATCTAGAGATACAAGGAGATGGTGGTTCTCTAATTTGACCCCTTGGATCTTTTTAAGGACATCTGTAGTGTCGCGCAGATAAGACGGTAGACTTAGTACATGTTTTCTAAGATGTATATCAACAAAGGTACTAGCCTTTTCCGTCAGGCTGCCTATACCTGAGACTATTGGTCTTCCTGGGGGCACCTCTGCATTTTTGTGCACTTTAGGAAGTACATAGAAAGTGGGAGTTTTAGGATTTTTGACTTCCAAGAATCCCATTTCTGATTTTGTAATGGTTCCTCTAGAGTGGTAACCCAGGACCA
Organism: Pseudophryne corroboree; assembly: GCF_028390025.1. Taxonomy (NCBI): domain Eukaryota; kingdom Metazoa; phylum Chordata; class Amphibia; order Anura; family Myobatrachidae; genus Pseudophryne; species Pseudophryne corroboree. Next base: position 253,228,951 of record NC_086451.1, on the reverse strand, counting down.
ATTTGTTATAGGCCGAAAGAAAAGTCTCTGTAGGGTCCACAGAGAGAGATTTATAGCATGAGGTATCCCCCAGCTGTCTCATTACTTCAGTCATATACATGTCTATGGGCCAAAGGACTATGTTGCCCCCTTTATCGGAGGGTTTTATAATTACTTGGTCCCAGGCTTGCATTTCTGCCAAGGCTTTTTTCTCATCCTTGGATAAGTTACCTTGAGGTCGATATTGGCATTTACTGAGTTCGTCAAAGTCCAAGGATACTAGGTCAAGGAAGGTTTGTACTGGTGGACATATATTGCTTTGGGGAAAAAACGTTGATTTGGGTTTGCAAATTGGTCTGTGAGTGTCAGTCCAAAAAGTTTGCATCTCACCTGTCTCTTCCAAGAGGTCTTCTAAAATATGTAAAGCCTCTGTGTCAGATTGAGTTAGTGATGTCATTACTGTTGTGGGAGGTGTTGCCAGTTCAAGGGATAATTCTGCTTCTCTCTTTGCACGTTCTTGGTTTGCAAAGAATTTTTTGAGAAGTAGCTTTCTCCCATATAGCTGTAAATCCTTCTCCCATCCAAATCGATCAAAATGTGAGGTTGGTGAGAATGATAGTCCTTTCTTCAGTATATTTTCTTGGGTGATAGAGAGCTTTATATTTGAAAGATTCATGATCCTTAGTTCGTCCAACCTATTATCTGTATTTAGGTTCTCTGTCTGTTCCGCGCAGATTGTCTCTGCGGTTGCGGTGTATCCCAGATCTGTCGTCCTCTTCCTCTTCCTTGTCCTCTTCCCCCTCTTTGGTACCCTCTCCTGGTACCTTGATTCTGTTCTAAAAAAGAAGAAGAAGAGGTGGATGAGGAGGATGAGTAGTTTAGGGATGAATTAGGAGTATTATCTCCTCGGGAAGAGTTGGATACTGGATTTCTATTATATAGATAAGATCCGTTCTCCTCTTCTACTTCAGACAGCTCTGTATCTGAAGAGGAATAGTGGTAATCCCTCTGTGGCCTTGTTTTGTTTCTTATATTGCGTTTCCACTTAAATATATTACCAGAGGCAAAGTCTTTCTTATCTCTCACGAATTTTACTCGTTTGCGTTCTATTATTTCTTTTTCAAAGGTTTCTAGATCTTTTTTGTTTTTCTCAAAACACATTTGAAATTGTTGGTCCTTTTCCCAATCCTGTAATTTCTTTCCCAGTGTGTCTATTTCTTTCTCACATCCTTCTAATACGAGTAGATTGTGTTTAATGAGGATTGTGATGAGATCTTGGGAACATTTCAATAGTGTGGTCTCCCACTCTTTCTGTAGATTGTCTGTAATCAGATCGAAGTTAGGAAACACTTTGGGTCTCAATCCTCTTGGTGAGATTTTCTGCCTTTGATAATTTTCCAGGGTAGTTAGGTCCGAATTTGTGCGTAACTGCCTCTGTAGATTATATTTAAGTTGTTTAAAGTCTTCCTCCCAATTTGTATTGGGTATTGAGTCAGTGAGCTCTTCAGGAAATATACTACTTAGATCTTCTTGTGTTTTACGTTTACTGATAAGTTCGTTCTTCAGGCTAAAGTTGGACATGACAGAAGTTTAAGAATTCCCTATTAGATTGTATGTCTTAATGATCTTGGTGGAACGTTTGTATATATATATATAAATAGTAAATCTTACGTCCTGTTAACAATCCTTAATTTATTCATATATATTGTATGAGACGTGCTGATCAACTGGAATTCGAGATAAACTCGAAAATAATTTATAGTAGAAAAAGAGGGGTTTGTTGATCGCACAGTCTATAAGCCAAAAGCAATAATTATATCTTGGTCAGAGGACAAAATTCTGAATTTAGGTGACACTATAACCCCAGATTTACTCGTTTCAAGCACTTTCGTGTCTGTTTGTTTAAGTAAGAGTAATGGGGGGTGCTCCCTGAGAGTTAGGACTAAATTTTTTTCAAAAAAGACTTTACCAATAAAGTTAAAAAAGAACTCTCCTATGTTGGGGCACTCTAATAGTGTCTCACATGTGTATGTAACACTTCAAGATCAATAATAGGGAATATAAGAAAAAAAAAAAAAGAGAAAAAAGAAAAAAGTAGATTTGAAAATAGAGAAGAAATCTCTTAAGATTTAACTTTTATTAGATTAATTAAGATATACGAGAAAAACACTCACTTTTCATTAAAAAGGCGAAATATGGACACACTACATATAAGACAACATATAACAAAAAACATGTATAATAAAAAGGTACGGTTGCATTTGTAAGCTCAAATGGGCCTCAGCCCTCTCTATTTTTACCAATTGGTTATTTAGTTAGCTCGTACAGAGTTAAAGTCGAGACCTTATGGCATTTTTCTTAGTTCTGCTGCCTCGTATGTGCCTTTGCATCGCATACGTAGTTGAGAGACTGATACTCGTGCCAGTCTCTAGATAAATAGACAGTGCCAGAGCATGGATGGGGAGTGTTTTATTCACTTCTGCTTTTGGTTGATGACCTTGGGTCAGTGCAGCCAATGAGATAGCTACTGACACTTCCCCTATTCTGGTGTTGGAAAAGGGGTAAAGGGTAAGAAAGGCAAGACTATATGTCACACTTCGTGGTTCTGCTGCCACGCATGTGCTTTAGCATTATATGCGTGGTGAGAGACCAGTACTGATGCTAGTCTATAGAAGCATAGATTAAGGCCAATCAGCATATATTGTGTCTCATTCGCCTAGGACATTGGCTGATAATCCCGAGATCATTGCAGCCAATTCAGAGGTTACTGACACTGTGCTGTTTTGGTCTTTAAAAGTATAGAGCACTGCAGTGTTGATACAATTTAGTCTACTGCATCTCTGCATAAATAAGCAGCCCTAGAGAAAGAAGGGTCACTTTATTCCCTAGATACACAAGGAAGAAAGAGGGATGACCAAAGCAATACACAATTCTTTCTCCAGGCTTTTGCTGTTATATTGAAAATATCACAAATTCTCGTATTAAATTATGCCTTTCTTTTTACCAATACTCCTCTAATGGCACAGATAATCAAAGAAAAAACATTCTTTATTTATCTAGTGTGTCTCCTAGATATAGGGCACATTAATTGGAGGCAGTGGTGTATCCAGAACAGCTGTTGCCCCTGACAATGGTACTTAATTTTATAGTTACCTCATATTTTAAAGCATAAAGATGCTATTCAATTCTTGTGCCAAAATATATACCAATTTAATGGAGACAGAAAATAAATAGAAAAACACCTTTTTCCTATATGAAAATTCTAGGATTGGTGCTTTTTAACCCTGACGGTCATTAATAGAGCTTAGGTGCATATACTTAATTTTGTCATTATGTACTTGTGAAGCGCATATACTTAGTCCATGATTCCATAATACTCCTGGTAAGCGGCTATCATAACCATTAGCAGAAATTTATACCAAACTGATATAGATCATACAGCTTTACAACATACTGAGTCCCAGGTAGTTTTAGGACAAAATATTAATCATGGCAAAAACGGCTCCCCATTTTTCATTTATTTCATACAACCTGTACCGAGGGCATCCCGCCGTGCGCACCGGCAGGGCGCCCGCTCGCTCCTTCCTTCAACGTACGTTTCGCCCGTGGCTTGTTCACAAAGGGTGGAACAGCTTCTAGTTAGTGTCAGTCCGACTTCCTTTTAAAGCCCTTTACCACTCCCCCTGGGGGTGGTCATTGACGCTAATATCCTTAATCAGTGTAAACGAATTTATCAGCTGTTATAATGTATATCTGACCGTTCACTGGTTAATCAATAAAAGAACACTCTGGAACCTTTGTGTCACTTATTGCACTATACGCTACGTTATATATGCTGCAGTTAATAAAAAAGTGAAAAGTAAAGGTTTTATTATTTTCACTGAAATCCCGTTCTGTTGTTAGACCACTCGCAGTCCTGATCACAGTGGTGATTGTCTAATTAGTTGTATTAATAGATGTTTAACACCTGGGTAGATGGTTGTTAAACTTTCCTAGGAGTACCTAGCCTCCTAATTAGACATGTCAGGTGTCTTGTTGCTATACCAAAGCGCCGTGTTTTCTAAGGTTGCCATGGAGAAAAGCCACATCCATAAACTGACCCCACACATCACCGTCTTTAAGCAGAAAAAAAGGGAGAAGGAAAAAGAGATAGAAAAAGAGGCATATAGCACACTTCTCTTCCCTCTTACTATATAATGATCACTATATAAACAGCTTTTATGTGCGCTTGCATGTATCAGCATGTATCAGCTCAAATCATTATACCAGGGAGACTGTAGAGAGTGTGATTTATTGCTATAGTTTGCGGAAACAATTAAATTGTTACATTATCTACTGTGTACTTGATTATTAGATTACACTCTATTTCCGATAATTAGCCATTCATTTGTCTAAATGATGCAGCGGTCATATTGCGGGCTGCATTCATATGTACTTTGATCATTTGCACATGTAATCAAAGGAGATGCTAACAAAGTAGCGTGTCGTACTTAGTATTAAAACTCCCACTCTATGCTAATAACTCTCCTGAACATTATGATTATAGTCTTGAATTGTGGCTATTCCTATAGTTTTCAATTGGATGAGTGCATATTCATAATTTTATATCTGCTTCAAATTATATTTTTGTAATTTATGGTGCAGATTGTTCTGCCTTTTCAATTAGTGGTAATATTTAAATAGTAACCCATTCACATATTTCATATACCGTACTGAATTAATTTCCACCAAGAATTGTGAGAATGGGAATAATGAGGTTTTAATAAAATTAATAGAATAATTCAGAAATGCGAATAATAAGTTGATAAATTATAGTTATTTATTAGACATTTATTAAAATGAACGTATCTTCTTATTCCGTACACCTTGTTTATGAATAATTAGTGTAATAAGTGTATAAGAAAATGAAGTGAAAAAAGAAAACCCTTGATCGATTGAAGGTGAAATTATTAGTGTGTTGTATTTTTATACTGATATAGTGTGACAGATTATGAATAAGAATTTGTGATGTGAAAATAAAATTGATCTATCTTTTGTTTTTTGTTTATTATCCATCTCTTTAGAGTGACTCTATAGTGTTAATAATCTTATGTGATCCCAGTAAAGATTTAGATAAATTGTGAAAAGAAACAGGGGGGGGTTTAAAATAGTGGTGTAATTTACAGTGTTGGTTAATATTTAGAGTGATATTTGTATGTGTTCTTTTTTGTAATGCTGTCTAACGTGATTATAAAATAAGTCCAGAGATATAAAATGAAATGAGTTATTATATAGATACGTGTGATTTGCAGTACTATTCCTTAGTAATTATTAGAGTAGTATCCTGTTGGTGATTAATGATCTTGATGTATATTTATATGGACATAGATGCATATTAACATGCACATCTATATTCAGTTGTATGTATGTCCATATATACTTCTATGTATAGATAATTGATGCACATAGCCTTTTATGTCCACTATAATTTATTCCATTATGACATTTGAATGCTTAGAGAGGGATGTGGTTTGGGTGCCCATGCTAATGTTCTTTTTTAATCCTTAAAGAAATGAGGCATAGCTGTTGAATTCATTGAGGCCCCTTGGTACAACTGTATTAAGAAGAAAAATCCACTCCGTTTCCTTCCTCAATAGGATGTTGTTCAGATCTCCCTTCCTGATGTTCAATTTAACATGTTCTAGACCGAAAGCTTTCAGGCAGCGGGAGTCTCCGTTGTGATTTAGCAAAAAGTGTTTAGCTACTGATGTTATTTTCCTTAGCTTTTTGGCTTCACTCTTTGCATTACGAATATTCGTGGCATGTTCCAAAATTCGTACTTTCATAGTTCTTGAAGTCATACCCACGTATCTAAGACCACATGGGCATTGAAGGCAATAAATCACCCCTGTTGTTTTACAATTGATGAAATCATGTATTTTAACATCTTTTTCGAATCGAGTAGTTATTTTGTTGATTTTGAGTATGTACTGACAGGCTGTACAATTACCACAAGGGTAAGTACCCTTGATTATTGGTTGTTTCCCTTGTACTTTTTGGAAGTGGCTGTTAACCAGTGTGTCTTTAAGGTTGGTACTTCTTCGCCAACTCATGGAGATCTCTGTGCCAAGACATTTATTGAGATCTTGATCTACCTTCAATATCGGTAGATGTCTGTTTAGAATGTTCTTGACTTGTCTCCATTCATGGCAATATTTCCCTATGAAGCGGATGTTTTCTTCATTGTTAGTTGCTTTCTGTACTGGGAAGATCAGACTATCTCTTTCAATTTTAAGAGCATGATGTTTAGCCTTTTTGATTGATCGTCCACTGTATCCTCTGTTTTTTAATCGTACAGTGAGGTCTTCACTCTGTTTGAGGAAAATCTTTTTGTCTGAACAATTCCTTCTCAGACGCAAGAATTCGCCCTTTGGAATGTTATAGACTGTAGGTGGAAAATGACAACTAGATTTAAGTAGCAGGCTGTTAGTGGCTGTCTTTTTTCGATAAAGATCTGTGGTGAGTTCTCCATCTTCACCTCTGTAAATTGACAGATCCAGGAATGCAATCTTTTCGGGACTGTATTCATACGTCAGTCTCAGGTTCAGTGAGTTGGTGTTTAATATGCTGATGAAATTCTGTAACTGATGTTCATTACCATCCCATATTATCAGTATATCATCGATATAACGTAACCACTGTATTATGTGTATAGTATGTTCTTCCATTTGTTCTGAGAAGACGGTTAGGGCCTCCCACCACCCTAAAAACAGATTGGCGTATGTGGGGGCGCAAGCTGCCCCCATCGCCGTGCCCCTGATCTGTAAAAAATGTTTATTGTTGAACACAAAATAGTTCCTACATAGTACGAATTCCAGAAGTTCCAAGATGAAATGATTGAAATCACTTGGTCCTTCCATGCTGAGAAAGAATTCAATCGCCTTGAGGCCTTCCGTGTGTCTTATTGAAGTATATAGAGATTCCACATCTAGAGATACAAGGAGATGGTGGTTCTCTAATTTGACCCCTTGGATCTTTTTAAGGACATCTGTAGTGTCGCGCAGATAAGACGGTAGACTTAGTACATGTTTTCTAAGATGTATATCAACAAAGGTACTAGCCTTTTCCGTCAGGCTGCCTATACCTGAGACTATTGGTCTTCCTGGGGGCACCTCTGCATTTTTGTGCACTTTAGGAAGTACATAGAAAGTGGGAGTTTTAGGATTTTTGACTTCCAAGAATCCCATTTCTGATTTTGTAATGGTTCCTCTAGAGTGGTAACCCAGGACCAATTTGTTATAGGCCGAAAGAAAAGTCTCTGTAGGGTCCACAGAGAGAGATTTATAGCATGAGGTATCCCCCAGCTGTCTCATTACTTCAGTCATATACATGTCTATGGGCCAAAGGACTATGTTGCCCCCTTTATCGGAGGGTTTTATAATTACTTGGTCCCAGGCTTGCATTTCTGCCAAGGCTTTTTTCTCATCCTTGGATAAGTTACCTTGAGGTCGATATTGGCATTTACTGAGTTCGATCACATAAGATTATTAACACTATAGAGTCACTCTAAAGAGATGGATAATAAACAAAAAACAAAAGATAGATCAATTTTATTTTCACATCACAAATTCTTATTCATAATCTGTCACACTATATCAGTATAAAAATACAACACACTAATAATTTCACCTTCAATCGATCAAGGGTTTTCTTTTTTCACTTCATTTTCTTATACACTTATTACACTAATTATTCATAAACAAGGTGTACGGAATAAGAAGATACGTTCATTTTAATAAATGTCTAATAAATAACTATAATTTATCAACTTATTATTCGCATTTCTGAATTATTCTATTAATTTTATTAAAACCTCATTATTCCCATTCTCACAATTCTTGGTGGAAATTAATTCAGTACGGTATATGAAATATGTGAATGGGTTACTATTTAAATATTACCACTAATTGAAAAGGCAGAACAATCTGCACCATAAATTACAAAAATATAATTTGAAGCAGATATAAAATTATGAATATGCACTCATCCAATTGAAAACTATAGGAATAGCCACAATTCAAGACTATAATCATAATGTTCAGGAGAGTTATTAGCATAGAGTGGGAGTTTTAATACTAAGTACGACACGCTACTTTGTTAGCATCTCCTTTGATTACATGTGCAAATGATCAAAGTACATATGAATGCAGCCCGCAATATGACCGCTGCATCATTTAGACAAATGAATGGCTAATTATCGGAAATAGAGTGTAATCTAATAATCAAGTACACAGTAGATAATGTAACAATTTAATTGTTTCCGCAAACTATAGCAATAAATCACACTCTCTACAGTCTCCCTGGTATAATGATTTGAGCTGATACATGCTGATACATGCAAGCGCACATAAAAGCTGTTTATATAGTGATCATTATATAGTAAGAGGGAAGAGAAGTGTGCTATATGCCTCTTTTTCTATCTCTTTTTCCTTCTCCCTTTTTTTCTGCTTAAAGACGGTGATGTGTGGGGTCAGTTTATGGATGTGGCTTTTCTCCATGGCAACCTTAGAAAACACGGCGCTTTGGTATAGCAACAAGACACCTGACATGTCTAATTAGGAGGCTAGGTACTCCTAGGAAAGTTTAACAACCATCTACCCAGGTGTTAAACATCTATTAATACAACTAATTAGACAATCACCACTGTGATCAGGACTGCGAGTGGTCTAACAACAGAACGGGATTTCAGTGAAAATAATAAAACCTTTACTTTTCACTTTTTTATTAACTGCAGCATATATAACGTAGCGTATAGTGCAATAAGTGACACAAAGGTTCCAGAGTGTTCTTTTATTGATTAACCAGTGAACGGTCAGATATACATTATAACAGCTGATAAATTCGTTTACACTGATTAAGGATATTAGCGTCAATGACCACCCCCAGGGGGAGTGGTAAAGGGCTTTAAAAGGAAGTCGGACTGACACTAACTAGAAGCTGTTCCACCCTTTGTGAACAAGCCACGGGCGAAACGTACGTTGAAGGAAGGAGCGAGCGGGCGCCCTGCCGGTGCGCACGGCGGGATGCCCTCGGTACAGGTTGTATGAAATAAATGAAAAATGTGGAGCCGTTTTTGCCATGATTAATATTTTGTCCTAAAACTACCTGGGACTCAGTATGTTGTAAAGCTGTATGATCTATATCAGTTTGGTATAAATTTCTGCTAATGGTTATGATAGCCGCTTACCAGGAGTATTATGGAATCATGGACTAAGTATATGCGCTTCACAAGTACATAATGACAAAATTAAGTATATGCACCTAAGCTCTATTAATGACCGTCAGGGTTAAAAAGCACCAATCCTAGAATTTTCATATAGGAAAAAGGTGTTTTTCTATTTATTTTCTGTCTCCATTAAATTGGTATATATTTTGGCACAAGAATTGAATAGCATCTTTATGCTTTAAAATATGAGGTAACTATAAAATTAAGTACCATTGTCAGGGGCAACAGCTGTTCTGGATACACCACTGCCTCCAATTAATGTGCCCTATATCTAGGAGACACACTAGATAAATAAAGAATGTTTTTTCTTTGATTATCTGTGCCATTAGAGGAGTATTGGTAAAAAGAAAGGCATAATTTAATACGAGAATTTGTGATATTTTCAATATAACAGCAAAAGCCTGGAGAAAGAATTGTGTATTGCTTTGGTCATCCCTCTTTCTTCCTTGTGTATCTAGGGAATAAAGTGACCCTTCTTTCTCTAGGGCTGCTTATTTATGCAGAGATGCAGTAGACTAAATTGTATCAACACTGCAGTGCTCTATACTTTTAAAGACCAAAACAGCACAGTGTCAGTAACCTCTGAATTGGCTGCAATGATCTCGGGATTATCAGCCAATGTCCTAGGCGAATGAGACACAATATATGCTGATTGGCCTTAATCTATGCTTCTATAGACTAGCATCAGTACTGGTCTCTCACCACGCATATAATGCTAAAGCACATGCGTGGCAGCAGAACCACGAAGTGTGACATATAGTCTTGCCTTTCTTACCCTTTACCCCTTTTCCAACACCAGAATAGGGGAAGTGTCAGTAGCTATCTCATTGGCTGCACTGACCCAAGGTCATCAACCAAAAGCAGAAGTGAATAAAACACTCCCCATCCATGCTCTGGCACTGTCTATTTATCTAGAGACTGGCACGAGTATCAGTCTCTCAACTACGTATGCGATGCAAAGGCACATACGATGCAGCAGAACTAAGAAAAATGCCATAAGGTCTCGACTTTAACTCTGTACGAGCTAACTAAATAACCAATTGGTAAAAATAGAGAGGGCTGAGGCCCATTTGAGCTTACAAATGCAACCGTACCTTTTTATTATACATGTTTTTTGTTATATGTTGTCTTATATGTAGTGTGTCCATATTTCGCCTTTTTAATGAAAAGTGAGTGTTTTTCTCGTATATCTTAATTAATCTAATAAAAGTTAAATCTTAAGAGATTTCTTCTCTATTTTCAAATCTACTTTTTTCTTTTTTCTCTTTTTTTTTTTTCTTATATTCCCTATTATTGATCTTGAAGTGTTACATACACATGTGAGACACTATTAGAGTGCCCCAACATAGGAGAGTTCTTTTTTACCTTTATTGGTAAAGTCTTTTTTGAAAAAAAAAGGGTATCAGACCAAGCAGCTGCAGCACTACACATCCCTGCTGAAGCAATTGCAGGTCTCAGTATAGTACCTGAGTGTGTATACACAGACTTCAGGATAGCCTCCTGCTTTCTATCTGCAGGCTCCTTTAAGGCGGCCGTATCCTGAGACGGCAGTGCCACCTTTTTTGATAAGCGTGTGAGCGCCTTGTCCACCCTAGGGGATGTTTCCCAATGTAACCTGTCCGTTGGCGGGAAAGGGTACGCCATTAGTAACCTCTTAGAAATCACTAATTTCTTATCTGGGGAACACCACGCTTCTTCACACAATTCATTTAACTCATCAGATGGGGGAAAAGTCACTGGCTGCTTTTTCTCCCCAAACATAATACCCTTTTGTAGTGGTAACCGGGTTAATGTCAGAAATGTGCAACACCTTTTTCATTGCCGTAATCATGCATCGGATGGCCCTTGTGGACTGTACATTTGTCTCATCCTCGTCTACACTGGAGTCAGACTCCGTGTCGACATCTGTGTCTGCCATCTGAGGTAGTGGGCGTTTTTGAGCCCCTGATGGCCTCTGAGACGCCTGGGCAGGCGCGGGCTGAGATGCCGGCTGTCCCAAAGCTGTTAAGTCATCGAACCTTTTATGCAAGGAGTTGACACTGTCGGTTAATACCTTCCACATATCCATCCACTCTGGTGTCGGCCCCGCAGGGGGCGACATCACACTTATCGGCTCTTGCTCCGCCTCCACGTAAGCGTCCTCATCAAACATGTCGACACAGCCGTACCGACACACCGCACACACACAGGGAATGCTCTGACTGAGGACAGGACCCCACAAAGTCCTTTGGGGAGACAGAGAGAGAGTATGCCAGCACACACCAGAGCGCTATATAACAGAGGGATTTACACTAACACAAAGTGAATTTTCCCCCAATAGCTGCTTATATCACCTTTTGCGCCTAAATTTATGTGCCCCCCTTCTCTTTTTTACCCTTCTTGTAGTGTATACTGCAGGGGAGAGCCTGGGGAGCGTCCTTCCAGCGGAGCTGTGAAGAGAAAATGGCGCCGGTGTGCTGAGGGAGATAGCCCCGCCCCCTCCGCGGCGGGCTTCTCCCGCTTTTTTAATAATGTTAATGGCGGGGGATTAGGCACATATACAGTTTATAACTGTATTATGTGCACATTTGCCAAAAGGTATACTTATTGCAGCCCAGGCCCCCCCCCCCCCCCCCTTTTGGGGAAATTTTTCATACTTTACGAGCCATGTGGACTACAATTAGGAACAGTAATCTGTGCTGAGCGCAGCAGTAGCTGAGCGAGGCACCTTGGCCAAAGCATGGCGAGCGAAGCGGTGCACTAATTGGGGTTCCCCGTCACTTTACGCAGAAAACGACACAAAAAAAAGTTGTAAAAAAAAAATCATGTCGACCTTTTCATGTGTCGACCATTTGTCCATGTCGACCACTAGTGGTCGACCTAATGACTCTCGACCATAACATGGTTGACCATTCATACCGGAACCGTGTACAGCAGGGCTGGCCAAATCGGTCCTCGAGATCTACCAACAGTTCATGTTTTCCAGGCCTCCTGGAGATCTGTAGAATTGTCAGTTAGGAATGAATGCAGCACATCTTAATTAGTAATTACTACACCTGTGCACCAGCTAGGAGGTCTGGAAAATGTGAACTGTTGGTAGATCACGAGGACTGGTTTGGCCAGCTCTGGTGTACAGTATGCAGTGCAGGACTGTATATTAACATTACAGTCGTCACTGACCATTTTCCAGAGCTTGTACTGTAGCTCAATCCGCCGCTACTCAATCTAAAGTACTGGATTAGTGGAGCATTAGCCACCCAGTGGTGGAGATGTGTACTGCATACTGAGTATCTAGTCACGTCTCAATGGGCCTGTCCGTGATTAAACTCAGCAACCTAAGCTATTGCCTAGGCGTGATTAAACCTCCGTCTAGGCGCAGAAACAGCCAAAGATAACGGAGGACCCATCTGTAATACTGAATTCAGAAAATTGTAAAAACTGTTAAACCTCTCTAGCACCACTGTATGTTAAGGGGTAAAAATAAGAATTAACTTACCGATAATTCTATTTCTCATAGTCCGTAGTGGATGCTGGGACTCCGTAAGGACCATGGGGAATAGCGGCTCCGCAGGAGACTGGGCACAAAAGTAAAAGCTTGAACTAGCTGGTGTGCACTGGCTCCTCCCCCTATGACCCTCCTCCAAGCCTCAGTTAGGATACTGTGCCCGGACGAGCGTACATAATAAGGAAGGATCTTGAATCCCGGGTAAGACTCATACCAGCCACACCAATCACACCGTACAACCTGTGATCTGAACCCAGTTAACAGTATGATAAACGAAGGAGCCTCTGAAAAGATGGCTCACAACAATAATAACCCGAATTTTGTAACAATAACTATATACAAGTATTGCAGACAATCCGCACTTGGGATGGGCGCCCAGCATCCACTACGGACTATGAGAAATAGAATTATCGGTAAGTAAATTCTTATTTTCTCTAACGTCCTAAGTGGATGCTGGGACTCCGTAAGGACCATGGGGATTATACCAAAGCTCCCAAACGGGCGGGAGAGTGCGGATGACTCTGCAGCACCGAATGAGAGAACTCCAGGTCCTCCTCAGCCAGGGTATCAAATTTGTAGAATTTAGCAAACGTGTTTGCCCCTGACCAAGTAGCTGCTCGGCAAAGTTGTAAAGCCGAGACCCCTCGGGCAGCCGCCCAAGATGAGCCCACCTTCCTTGTGGAATGGGCTTTTACAGATTTTGGCTGTGGCAGGCCTGCCACAGAATGTGCAAGCTGAATTGTACTACAAATCCAACGAGCAATCGTCTGCTTAGAAGCAGGAGCACCCAGCTTGTTGGGTGCATACAGGATAAACAGCGAGTCAGATTTCCTGACTCCAGCCGTCCTGGAAATATATATTTTCAGGGCCCTGACTACGTCCAGTAACTTGGAGTCCTCCAAGTCCCTAGTAGCCGCAGGCACCACAATAGGCTGGTTCACGTGAAACGCTGAAACCACCTTTGGGAGAAATTGAGGACGAGTCCTCAATTCTGCCCTATCCGTGTGAAAAATCAGGTAAGGGCTTTTATAAGATAAAGCCGCCAATTCTGAGACACGCCTGGCTGAAGCCAGGGCTAACAGCATTACCACCTTCCATGTGAGATATTTTAATTCCACAGTGGTGAGTGGTTCAAACCAATGTGATTTTAGGAACCCCAAAACCACATTGAGATCCCAAGGTGCCACCGGGGGCACAAAAGGAGGCTGTATATGCAGTACCCCTTTGACAAACGTCTGGACTTCAGGCACTGAAGCCAGTTCTTTTTGGAAGAAAATCGACAGGGCCGAAATTTGAACCTTAATGGACCCTAATTTTAGGCCCATAGACAGTCCTGTTTGCAGGAAATGTAGGAAGCGACCCAGTTGAAATTCCTCTGTAGGGGCCTCTTTGGCCTCACACCACGCAACATATTTTCGCCAAATGCGGTGATAATGTTTTGCGGTTACATCCTTCCTGGCCTTTATCAGGGTAGGGATGACTTCTTCTGGAATGCCTTTTTCCTTCAGGATCCGGCGTTCAACCGCCATGCCGTCAAACGCAGCCGCGGTAAGTCTTGGAACAGACAAGGCCCCTGCTGGAGCAGGTCCTCTCTTAGAGGTAGAGGCCACGGTTCCTCCGTGAGCATCTCTTGAAGTTCCGGGTACCAAGTCCTTCTTGGCCAATCCGGAACCACGAGTATAGTTCTTACTCCTCTCCTTTTTATGATTCTCAGTACTTTTGGTATGAGAGGCAGAGGAGGGAACACATACACTGACTGGTACACCCATGGTGTTACCAGAGCGTCCACCGCTATTGCCTGAAGGTCCCTTGACCTGGCGCAATATCTGTCTAGTTTTTTGTTGAGACGGGACGCCATCATGTCCACCTTTGGTTTTTCCCAACGGTTTACCATCTCTTGGAAGACTTCTGGATGAAGTCCCCACTCCCCCGGGTGAAGGTCGTGTCTGCTGAGGAAGTCCGCTTCCCAGTTGTCCACTCCCGGAATGAACACTGCTGACAGTGCTATCACATGATTCTCCGCCCAGCGAAGAATCCTTGCAGCTTCTGCCATCGCCCTCCTGCTTCTCGTGCCGCCCTGTCTGTTTACGTGGGCGACTGACGTGATGTTGTCCGATTGGATCAATACCGCCTGACCCTGAAGCAGGGGTTTTGCTTGACTTAGGGCATTGTAAATGGCCCTTAGTTCCAGAATGTTTATATGAAGAGATGTTTCCATGCTTGACCACAAGCCCTGGAAATTTTGTCCCTGTGTGACTGCTCCCCAGCCTCTCAGGCTGGCATCCGTGGTCACCAGGATCCAATCCTGAATGCCGAATCTGCGGCCCTCTAGTAGATGAGCACTCTGCAGCCACCACAGAAGAGACACCCTTGTCCTTGGCGACAGGGTTATCCGCTGATGCATCTGAAGATGCGATCCGGACCATTTGTCCAGAAGATCCCACTGAAACGTTCTTGCATGGAATCTTCCGAATGGAATCGCTTCGTAAGAAGCCACCATTTTTCCCAGGACCCTCGTGCACTGATGCACTGACACCTGGCCTGGTTTTAGGAGATTCCTGACTAGCTCGGATAACTCCCTGGCCTTCTCTTCTGGGAGAAACACCTTTTTCTGGACTGTGTCCAGAATCATTCCTAGGAACAGGAGACGTGTTGTTGGAATCAGCTGCGATTTTGGAATATTTAGAATCCACTCGTGCTGACGTAACACTAACTGAGATAGTGCTACTCCGACTTCTAACTGTTCCCTGGACCTTGCCCTTATCAGGAGATCGTCCAAGTAAGGGATAATTAAAACGCCTTTTCTTCGAAGAAGAATCATCATTTCGGCCATTACCTTGGTAAAGACCCGAGGTGCCGTGGACAACCCAAACGGCAGCGTCTGAAACTGATAATGACAGTTTTGTACTACAAACCTGAGGTACCCTTGGTGAGAAGGGTAGTTTGGGACGTGGAGATAAGCATCTTTGATGTCCAGAGACACCATATAGTCCCCTTCTTCCAGGTTTGCTATCACTGCTCTGAGTGACTCCATCTTGAATTTGAACCTCTTTATGTAAGTGTTCAAGGATTTTAGATTTAAAATTGGTCTCACCGAGCCGTCCGGCTTCGGTACCACAAACAGCGTGGAATAATACCCCTTTCCCTGTTGTAGGAGAGGTACCTTGATTATCACCTGCTGGGAATACAGCTTGTGAATGGCTTCCAAAACTGCCTCCCTGTCGGAGGGAGACTTTGGTAGAGCAGACTTCAGGAACCGGCGAGGGGGAGACGTCTCGAATTCCAGTTTGTACCCCTGTGATACTACCTGCAAAATCCAGGGGTCCACTTGCGAGTGAGCCCACTGCGCGTTGAAATTTTTGAGACGGGCCCCCACCGTGTCCGAGTCCGCTTGTAAAGCCCCAGCGTCATGCTGAAGACTTGGCAGAAGCAGAGGAGGGTTTCTGCTCCTGGGAAGAGGCTGCCTGGTGCAGTCTTTTTCCTCTTCCTCTGCCCCGGGGCAGAAATGAGTGGCCTTTTGCCCGCTTGTACTTATGGGAACGAAAGGACTGAGTTTGAAAAGACGGTGTCTTTTTCTGCTGAGAGGTGACCTGGGGTAAAAAGGTGGACTTTCCGGCCGTTGCCGTGGCCACCAGGTCCGATAGACCGGCCCCAAATAACTCCTCCCCTTTATACGGCAATACTTCCATATGTCGTTTGGAATCCGCATCCCCTGACCACTGTCGCGTCCATAACGCTCTTCTGGCAGAAATGGACATAGCACTCACTCTTGATGCCAGGGTGCAAATATCCCTCTGTGCATCACGCATATATAGTAATGCATCCTTCAAATGCTCTATAGTTAGTAATATACTGTCCCTATCCAGGGTATCAATATTTTCAGTCAGGGAATCCGACCACGCCACTCCAGCACTGCACATCCAGGCTGAGGCGATTGCTGGTCGCAGTATAACACCAGTATGTGTGTATATACCCTTCAGGATATTTTCCAGCCTTCTATCCGCTGGTTCTTTGAGGGCGGCCGTATCAGGAGACTGTAACGCTACTTGTTTAGATAAACGTGTGAGCGCTTTATCTACTCTAGGGGGTGTTTCCCAACGCGCCCTAACCTCTGGCGGGAAAGGGTATAGTGCCAATAATTTATTAGAAATTAGCACTTTTTTATCGGGGGAAACCCACGCTTTATCACACACCTCATTTAATTCATCTGACTCAGGAAAAGCTACTGGTAGTTTTTTTACTCCCCACATCCCTTCTTTGTGGTACTTGTAGTGTCAGAAATGTTCAATGCCTCCTTCATTGCCGTAATCATGTAACGTGTGGCCCTACTGGACATTACGTTTGTCTCCTCACCGTCGACACTGGACTCAGTATCTGTGTCTGGGTCTGTGTCGACCCACTGAGGTAATGGGCGTTTTATCGCCCCTGACGGTGTCTGAGACGCCTGGACAGGCACTAATTGATTTGTCGGCTGTCTCATGTCGTCAACAGTTTTTTGTAAAGTGCTGACATTGTCACGTAGTTCTTTAAATACAACCATCCAGTCAGGTGTCGACTCCCTACGGGGTGACATCACTAACACAGGCAATTGCTCTGCTTCCACATCATTTTCCTCCTCATACATGTCGACACAATCGTACCGACACCCAGCACACACACAGGGAATGCTCTGATAGAGGACAGGACCCCACTAGCCCTTTGGGGAGACAGAGGGAGAGTTTGCCAGCACACACCAGAGCGCTATATATATATATATATATATATATATATATATATATATATATATATAGGGATAACCTTATATAAAAGTGTTACTCCCTTTTATAGCTGCTGTTTATAATTTAGCTGCCAATAGTGCCCCCCCTCTCTCGTTTTTACCCTGATTCTGTAGGGACTGCAGGGGAGAGTCAGGGAGCCGTCCTTCCAGCGGAACTGTGAGGGAAAATGGCGCTTGTGTGCTGAGGAGATAGGCTCCGCCCCTTCACGACGGCCTTATCTCCCGCTTTTTTCTGGAAAACTGGCAGGGGTTAAATACATCCATATAGCCCAGGAGCTATATGTGATGTATTTCTTTTGCCATCCTAAGGTATTTCAGTTTTTATTGCGTCTCAGGGCGCTCCCCCCCAGCGCCCTGCACCCTCAGTGACCGGAGTGTGAAGTGTGCTGAGAGCAATGGCGCACAGCTGCAGTGCTGTGCGCTACCTTAGTTGAAGACAGGAACGTCTTCTGCCGCCGATTTCACCGGACCTCTTCGTTCTTCTGGCTCTGTAAGGGGGCCGGCGGCGCGGCTCCGGGACCCATCCAGGCTGAACCTGTGATCGTCCCTCTGGAGCTAATGTCCAGTAGCCTAAGAAGCCCAATCCACTCTGCACGCAGGTGAGTTCGCTTCTTCTCCCCTTAGTCCCACGATGCAGTGAGCCTGTTGCCAGCAGGACTCACTGAAAATAAAAAACCTAAAATAAACTTTTACTCTAAGCAGCTCAGGAGAGCCACCTAGCATGCACCCTTCTCGTTCGGGCACAAGAATCTAACTGGGGCTTGGAGGAGGGTCATAGGGGGAGGAGCCAGTGCACACCAGCTAGTTCAAGCTTTTACTTTTGTGCCCAGTCTCCTGTGGAGCCGCTATTCCCCATGGTCCTTACGGAGTCCCAGCATCCACTTAGGACGTTAGAGAAATTAAGCAGTGGGTTATCATTGTCAACTTTCACCAAAACTATCGGTCAAAGCATCTGAAGACTGGCGGCTTTGATAACTTACTCAGTGTCTTTCCGGATTTTTGAAAAAGTTCTGATGTCTGATATAGAGATAGAATAGGATTTTAATTACCTACCGGTAAATCCTTTTCTCGTAGTCCGTAGAGGATACTGAGGTCCATTTAGTACCATGGGGGTATAGGCTGGTCCACTAGGACCCATGGGCACTTTTAGAATTTGATAGTGTGGGCTGACTTCTCCCTCTATGCCCCTCCTACCAGCCTCAGTCTTGGAAACTGTGCCCGAGGAGAGGGACATACTTCGAGACGGATAGATAAGGATAGTGGGGAAATCCCGAACCAGCACACACAACAAGAGGAAATCCAAGCTAACCAAACTTGAAACAGGAACAGCAATGGCTCGACCAACATTACTTAACCAAGTGAAAGTGCAAGACGAACGAAGTACTGGGCGGGCGCCCAGTATACTCTAATGGACTACGAGAAAAGGATTTACCGGTAGGTAATTAAAATCCTATTTTCTCTTACGTGCTAGAGGATACTCGAGTCCATTTAATACCATGGGGATCTACCAAAGCTTCCAAACCGTGTGGGAGAGTGCCGGGGTTCCTGCAGAACTTATTGACCAAACTGAAGGTCCTCAGAGGCCAAGTATCAAACTTGTAGAACTTAGCAAACGTGTTTGAACCTGACTAAGTAGCTGCTCGGCAGAGCTGTAAAGCCGAGACACCCCGGGCAGCCACCCAAGAAGAACCCACCGACCTAGCAGTGTGGGCCTGTACAAATTTTAGACATGGCAAACTTGCCGTGGAATAAGCATGGTGGATAGTAAGTCTGATCCAGCGTGCAATAGTCTGCTTTGAAGCAGGACACCCAATCTTATTGGGATCATAAAGAACAAAACAGCAAATCAGTCTCGAGCTGTTCTTTTCACATACACCTTCAAAGCCTTCACAACATCCAAAGACTTTGAAGTAGCAGAGGTGTCGGTGACAACTGGGACCACAATAGGTTGTATGAAACGCAGACACCACCTTAGGAAGAAATTGCTGCCGAATTCCGAGTTCAGCTCTCTGTTTTCATGGAAAATTAAATAGGGGCTTTTGTGAGATAAAGCCCCCAGCTCCGACACACGTCTTGCTGAAACCAAGGCCGACAGTGTGACGGTCTTCCACGTAAGATATTTTACGTCCACCTCCTGTAATGGCTCAAACCAGTCCGATTGAAGGAAATGCAGCACCACATCGAGATACTAAGGTGCCGTGGGAGGCACAAAGGGAGGTTGGATGTGCAGAACACCTTTCAAGAATGTCTGGACCTCAGGAAGAGAAGCCAATTGTTTCTGAAAGAAAATGGACAAGGCCGAAATCTGGACTTTTATGGAGCCCAGACGTAGGCCCAAATCCAATCCTGCTTGTAGAAAAAGCAGGAACCGTCCTAGATGGAATTCCACCGCAGAAAATGTTCTGCTCTTACACCAAGAGACGTATTTCTTCCAAATACAATGGTAATGCTTAGACGTTACCCCCTTCCTGGCTTGGATCATGGTCGGAATAACCTTGTTAGGGATCCCTCTCCTTGCTTGAATCAGCCGTTCAACTTCCATGCCGTCAAACATAGCTGCGGTAAGTCCTGGTAGATGAACGGGCCCTGTTGCAGAAGATCCTCTCGAAGAGATAGAGGCCACGGATCTTCGAGGAGCATCTCCAGAAGGTCCGCGTACCAGGCCCATCTTGGCCCGTCTGGAGCAATTAGAATTGCTTGAACCTTTTCCCTTTTTATTCTCTTTAGAATTCTTGGGATCAGAGGAAGTGGAGAAAACACGTACACCATCTGATAGACCCATGGAGTCATAAGAGCGTCTACCGCCACCGCTTGTGGGACTCTTGATATGGAACAATACCGCCTGAGCTACTTGTTGAGACAAGAGTCCATCATGTCGATCTGTGGATATCCCCATGGACTTGTCAAGCACCTGAACACTTCCGGGTGAAGGCCCCACTCCCCCGGGTGCAGATCGTGTCTGCTGAGGAAGTCTGCTTCTCAGCTGTCTACTCCCGGAATGAAGACAGCTGACAACGCCACAGGGTGATTTTCTGCCCAGAGGAGAATTCTAGACACCTCTGACATTGCTGCTCTGCTTTTAGTTCCGCCCTGTCGGTTTATGTACGTTACTGCCGTCACATTGTCTGACTGGACCTGAATGGCCCGATCTTGAAGATGTAAGGCCTGCAGAAGGGCATTGTATATGGCCCTGAGTTCCACAATGTTGATTGGAAGGACAACTTCCTGACTTGACCATCTTCCTTGAATCTGCACCCCCTGAGTGACTGCTCCCCAACTTCTAAGGCTTGCGTCTGTGGTTAGCAGAATCCAGTTCTGAATTCCGAACCTCGACGAGATGAGAAGTCTGTAGCCACCACAGAAGGGAGATCCTGGCTTTTGGCGACAGACGGATCCTCTGGTTGCGTACTAATCCAGGGGTGGATTGGGATGGAAAACCAGCCTGGGACATTTCTGAAAGCAGCCTTAATGGGGGTGGGGTTTATTAAGGGATGGAGTCTGTGTAGAGGGGCGTGAAACCTTCCGTATTGAAGAGCCACCATTTTCCCCAGAAGGCGAATGCATAGATGCACCGATATCAGAGTTGGCTTCAGGACATACTGAACCAATCGACTGGATTACTAATGCCTTTTCCAACGGAAGGAACACCTTCTGCGACTCCATATCCAGTATCATTCCCAGGAATGGGAGCCTCTGTGTTGTCTCTAGGTGAGATTTTGGAAGGTTCAGAATCCACCCATTATCCCGGAGAAGTTTGGTTGAGAGAGCAATGCTGTCCAGCAACCTTTCCCTGAACGGTGCTTTTATCAGGAGATCGCCCAGGTACGTAATTATGGGGGTTATTCCGAGTTGATCGTAGCTGTGTTAAATTTAGCACAGCTACGATCATTCACACTGATATGCTGGGGGACACCCAGCACAGGGTTAGTCCACCCCGCATGTCAGTGCTCCCCCCCACCCCCCCCCCTCGCAGAAGTGCAAAGGCATCGCACAGCGGCGATGCCTTTGCACTTCAAGAGTAGCTTCCGACCAGCGCAGCTTTAACGTGCTGGCCAGGAGCTACTCGTCGCTACCCCCAACGGTCCGGCCACTCCTGCGTTGGCCGGACCACGCCCCCTAAATGGCGGCTTAACGCCACCATCCAGCCCCCTCTCGCCCATCGACCGCCTCTGCCTCAGAGACGATCGCTAGGTAACGACGGCTGGCATGCAGCGGCGCCGGCACAGTTCTGACCCGATCGCTGCGAGAAACTGCAGCGAGTGATCGGGTCGGAATGACCCCTATGTTCACTCCCTGTTTTCGGAGTAAAAGCATCATCTCTGCCATCACCTTGGTGAACACCCTCAGTGCCGTGGAGGCGCCAAATGGCAGGGCCTGGAACTGGTAATGACAGTCCTGCAGTACAAACCGTAGATAAACCTGATGAGGCGGCCAGATCGGAATGTGAAGGTACGCATCCTTGATATCCAGAGACACTAGGAATACCCCGTCCTCCAGACCGGAGATCACCGCTCTCAAAGAGACTCCATCTTGAATTTGAACACTGGTAAGTACGGGTTCAACGACTTGAGGTTCAAAATTGGTCTTACCAAACCATCCGGTTTCGGTACTACAAACAAGTTGGAATAGTACCCCTTGTTTATCTGATGAGGTGGAACTGGAACAATGACGTGAGTCTGTACCAGTTTTTGGATGGCATGTTGTAAGTTATACTTGCATCTTGTTAAACTGGCAAGCCTGATTTGAAGAATCTGTGAGGTGGGAGCTCTTGGAACTCCATTCTGTAGCCCTGGGAAATAAGATTTATGACCCAGGGATACTGGCACGAATTTGACCAGATTTTACTAAAGAATTGTAGGCGTGCTCCCACCTGACAGCCTTCCAGGCATTGCGGTCCACCGTCATGCTTAAGTCTTTGAGGAAGCAGAGCCTGAGCTCTGTTCCTGAGTACCTGCTGTTGCTGGTTTACGTGGTTTACCTCTTGCGCCGCTGGAGGAAGTAGAAGCACCTTTGGAATGCTCTTGAACTTGGCCGTCCGAAAGGACTGTAACTCAGAAGCTGAATTAGTCTTCTTGGTTGGGGGGGCTGCAGAAGGAAGATACGTAGACTTACCAGCAGTAGCTGTGGAGATCCATTTGTCTAATTCATCCGAACAAGGCCTCTCCTGTGAATGGTAGGCCTTCCATGCCTTTCCTGGAATCTGCACAAGCCCCTGCGTGCCGACACTGCCATAGTGGTGGTGCGTGCATTAAGCACACCTATTTCCTTTATGGCTTCCACCATAAAGTTCGCAGAGTCCTGTATATGCTGCAGGAGCAAGAAAACATATCCCCCCCTAGATAAGGACTCTAACCCCTCAATTAGGTTACCTGACCATTTAGCAATGGCTTTAGTGATCCACGCACATGCAATATTGGGTCTTTGGGCCACCCCAGCAGCTGTGTACAATGATTTGAGTTTAGTCTCAATTTACGATCAGCCGTGTCTTTCAGGGAGGCTGCACCAGGAACAGGCAATAAAATTTACGTGACAGCCTAGAGACTGATGCGTCCACTATCTGTGGATTTTCCCATTTTTTCCTTTCCTCTAGAGCAGTGTTTCCCAACCGCGGTCCTCAAGGCACACTAACAGTCCTGGTTTTAGTGATATCCAGGCTTGAACACAGGAGACTTAATTAGTACCTCAGTTATTTTGATTTAACCATCTGTGCTGAAGCCTGGATATCACAAAAACCTGCACTGTTGGTGTGCCTTGAGGACCGCGGTTGGGAATGCCTGCTCTAGAGGAAAAGATGAGAGCAACCTTCTAGGGATCTGAAACTTCTTATCAGGATTAACCCATGGTTCTTCAAACAGAGTATTCAATTTCTTTGACGCAATAAAAGTGACCGAGGACATTTTTTTTACATTAACATAAGATTCCTCACACTCCTCTGACACCTTATCAGGAATATGCAGAACATCTGATAGCCTCTATAAGAGCCTCTATTCCCTGTGACAGAGCTGCATCCCCCCCCCCCCCCGCATCCATGTGTGACCTGTCAGTCAGACTGCAGGATATGGGCCAGAGATCGCTTTTGCGGACAAACGGGAGGGGATCGAGACCCTGTCTTGTGGACGGAGTCTCTGTTCATAAACTCATCCACAGTCTGTTTTAAGTATTGCGACTTTCGCATTGCGGGACAATTTTGTAGAAAGAGTTGAGATCATTCCCTTAAGAGAATTAACCCATTCCGGTGCAGCCCCGCTAGCCTGTGAACCCCGAGTACCCAGTAGTGAGCCTCCTGGTGAAGAGGAACACTCTGCTGTACAAGAAACACACTCTTTGCCTGACAATGTAAATGTGACAGCACACACACACACAGGAAAGGTTAAGCACAATTAACCTACAAAGAGCCATTCAGGGAGACACAGAGTTGTTTGGAGCCAGCCCCCACTGCGCCCTCACCGCTAATGCCAAGCTTAGCCGGGTCGCAGACTAAGTACCCTTATAGGGGATTTGGTACACTAATAGTTGCTCCCCCCTGATATAACCCCCTGGTACCGCTGAGGTAGTCACACTGGAGGAGCTGCACGTCCCTGTCCTGTCAGTGTTTGGGTCCACTGCAGAGGGTAAATGGCGCTGGTGAGCTGCTGGATCCTCTCATAGTGAAGCCCCGCCCCTTCAATGGCACGCGGTCTTCCCGCTTTTTTTATACTGGCTGAGGAATCTGGTGCTAAAAATGGAGAGAACCGTTTTAAGGCTGTGGTGCCAGTATGGGTACTGTGTACAGTGTACTGGGAAGCAGTTGTGTACTGTGTCCAGAGACGCATTCTGCCCAGTTTAGAAGCAGTGCGTCTCCGTACCCTCATGCCGCCATAATGGCCGGCGCCCCGCTAGCCGGGATGCCGGCTCAGTACTCACCACTCTTCAGTCTTCTGGCTCTGTTAGGGGTGGCGGCGTGCTGCGGGAATGTACACTCGCCGTGGTGGGGCTTGCAAATAGTTCTCTCAGGAGCTCAGTGTCCTGTCAGCAGGGAACGGGACCATTAACCCTTCAAGAGGATGTGCCATTAGCCCCTCCCCTAAGTCCCTTGAAGCAGGCAGGCTGGTGACAACCAGCCCTGCCTGAAAATAACAGACATATAAAATAAATGCAGAAAACTCTTCAGGAGCTTCTTTCAGCGTGACCGGCTCCACCGGGCACATTTTCTAAACGGAGTCTGGTAGGAGGGGCAAGCCCACACTATCAAATTCTTAAAGTGCCCATGGCTCCTAGCGGACCCATCTATACCCCATGGTACTAAATGGACCCCAGTATCCTCTAGGACGTAAGAGAAATATAGATATAGAGATATAAAAAGCTCTCTCCTTGTTTGGACATGAAGTCAAAGACCCACATGAGTTCATAGGGAATAAGACATGGGGGAGATAAATCAGAACTGTGGTCTATCATCAGACACTTATAAAGCATTTCAATCATGCAAAACACCTCCAATCCATAGTCTAGGCTACATATGGGGGTATATGCAATTGCGGTCGAATTGCCGAAAATGTCGAGGGAGGCTTGCTGGGACTTGTAGTTCTTCTGCAAAAAAATAAGAATTTACTTACCGATAATTCTATTTCTCGTAGTCCGTAGTGGATGCTGGGGACTCCGTAAGGACCATGGGGAATAGCGGCTCCGCAGGAGACTGGGCACAAAAGTAAAGCTTTAGAACTACCTGGTGTGCACTGGCTCCTCCCCCTATGACCCTCCTCCAAGCCTCAGTTAGAATACTGTGCCCGGACGAGCGTACACAATAAGGAAGGATTTTGAATCCCGGGTAAGACTCATACCAGCCACACCAATCACACCATATAACTTGTGATCTAAACCCAGTTAACAGCATGATAACAGAGGAGCCTCTAGAAAAGATGGCTCACTACAGCAATAACCCGATTTTTTGGTAACAATAACTATGTACCAGTATTGCAGACAATCCGCACTTGGGATGGGCGCCCAGCATCCACTACGGACTACGAGAAATAGAATTATCGGTAAGTAAATTCTTATTTTCTCTGACGTCCTAGTGGATGCTGGGGACTCCGTAAGGACCATGGGGATTATACCAAAGCTCCCAAACGGGCGGGAGAGTGCGGATGACTCTGCAGCACCAAATGAGAGAACTCCAGGTCCTCCTCAGCCAGGGTATCAAATTTGTAGAATTTTACAAACGTATTTGCTCCTGACCAAGTAGCTGCTCGGCAAAGTTGTAAAACCGAGACCCCTCGGGCAGCCGCCCAAGATGAGCCCACCTTCCTTGTGGAAAGGGCTTTTACAGATTTTGGCTGTGGCAGGCCTGCCACAGAATGTGCAAGCTGAATTGTGCTACAAATCCAACGAGCAATAGTCTGCTTAGAAGCAGGAGCACCCAGCTTGTTGGGTGCATACAGAATAAACAACGAGTCAGATTTTCTGACTCCAGCCGTCCTGGAAACCTATATTTCCAGGGCCCTGACAACGTCTAGCAACTTGGAGTCCTCCAAGTCCCTAGTAGCCGCAGGCACCACAATAGGTTGATTCAGGTGAAACGCTGAAAACCACCTTAGGGAGAAACTGAGGACAAGTCCTCAATTCCGCCCTGTCCGAATGGAAAATCAGATGAGGGCTTTTACAGGATAAAGCCGCCAATTCTGACACGCACCTGGCCCAGGCCAGGGCCAGGGCCAACAGCATGACCACTTTCCATGTGAGATATTTTAACTCCACATATGTAAGTGGTTCAAATCAATGTGACTTTTGGAACCCAAAAACTACATTTAGATCCCAAGGTGCCACTGGAGGCACAAAAGGAGGCTGTATATACAGTACCCCTTTCACAAACGTCTGAACTTCAGGGATTGAAGCTAGTTCTTTTTGGAAGAAAATTGACAGGGCCGAAATTTGAACCTTAATGGACCCCCATTTCAGGCCCATAGACACTCCTGTTTGCAGGAAATGTAGGAATCGACCTAGTTGAAAATTCCTCCGTCGGGGCCTTACTGGCCTCGCACCACGCAACATATTTTCGCCAAATGCGGTGATAATGTTTTGCGGTTATATCTTTCCTGGCTTTGATCAGGATAGGAATGACTTCATCCGGAATGCCTTTCTCCTTCAGGATCCGGCGTTCAACCGCCATACCGTCAAACGCAGCCGCGGTAAGTCTTGGGACAGACAGGGTCCTTGCTGGAGCAGGTCCCTTCTTAGAGGTAGAGGCCACGGATCCTCCGTGAGCATCTCTTGAAGTTCCGGTTACCAAGTCCTTCTTGGCCAATCCGGAGCCACGAATATAGTGCTTACTCCTCTCCATCTTATAATTCTCAGTACCTTGGGTATGAGAGACAGAGGAGGGAACACATACACTGACTGGTACACCCACTGTGTTACCAGAGCGTCTACAGCTATTGCCTGAGGGTCCCTTGACCTGGCGCAATACTTGTCGAGTTTTATAAACATGTGGAAGACTTCTGGGTGAAGTCCCCACTCTCCCGGGTGGGGGTCGTGTCTGCTGAGGAAGTCTGCTTCCCAGTTGTCCACTCCCGGAATGAATACTGCTGACAGTGCTATCACATGATTTTCCGCCCAGCGAAGAATCCTTGCAGCTTCTGCCTTGCCCTCCTGCTTCTTGTGTCACCCTGTCTGTTTACGTGGGTGACTGCCGTGATGTTGTCCGAATGGATCAACTCCGGGTGACCTTGAAGCAGAGGTCTTGCTGAGCTTAGAGCATTGTAAATGGCCCTTAGCTTCAGGATATTTATGTGAAGTGATGTCTCCAGGCTTGACCATAAGCTCTGGAAATTCCTTCCCTGTGTGACTGCTCCCCAGCCTCGCAGGCTGGCATCCGTGGTCACCAGGACCCAGTCCTGAATGTCGAATCTGCGGCCCTCTAGAAGATGAGCACTCTGCAACCACCACAGGAGAGACACCCTTGTGCTTGGTGACAGGGTTATCCTCTGATGCATCTGAAGATGCGACCCGGACCATTTGTCCAGCAGGTCCCACTGGAAAGTTCTTGCGTGGAATCTGCCGAATGGGATTGCTTCGTAGGAAGCCACCATTTTTCCCAGAACCCTTTCATTGATGTACTGAGACTTGGCTCAGTTATAGGAGGTTCCCGACTAGCTCGGATAACTCCTTGACTTTCTCCTCCGGGAGAAACACCTTTTTCTGGACTGTGTCCAGGATCATCCCTAGGAACAGAAGACGAGTCGTCGGAATCAGCTGCGATTTTGGAATATTGAGAATCCAATCGTGCTGCCGCAACACTACCTGAGATAGTGCTACACCGACCTCCAACTGTTCCCTGGATCTTACCCTTATCAGGGAATTGTCCAAGTAAGGGATAACTAAAATTCCCTTCCTTCGAAAGAGTATCATCATTTCGGCCATTACCTTGGTAAAGACCCGGGGTGCCGTGGACCATCCATACGGCAGCGTCTGAAACGGATAGTGACAGTTCTGTACCACAAACCTGAGGTACCCTTGGTGAGAAGGGTAAATTGGGACATGAAGGTAAGCATCCTTGATGTCCCGAGACATCATGTAGTCCCCTTCTTCCAGGTTCGCAATCACTGCTCTGAGTGACTCAATTTTGAATTTGAACCTCCGTATGTAAGTGTTCAAGATTTTAGATTTAGAATCGGTCTCACCGAGCCGTCCGGCTTCGGTACCACAACAGTGTGGAATAATACCCCGTTCCCTGTTGCAGGAGGGGTACCTTGATTATCACCTGCTGGGAATACAGCTTGTGAATGGCTTCCAAAACTGCCTCCCTGTCAGAAGGAGACATCAGTAAAGCCGACTTTAGGAAACGGCGAGGGGGAGACGTCTCGAATTCCAATTTGTACCCCTGAGATATCACCTGAAGGATCCAGGGGTCTAATTGCGAGTGAGCTCACTGCGCGCTGAAATTCATTGAGACGGGCCCCCACCGTGCCTGATTCTGCTTGTAAAGCCCCAGCGTCATACTGAGGGCTTGGCAGAGGCGGGAGAGGGCTTCTGTTCCTGGGAACTGGCTGATTTCTGCAGCCTTTTTCCTCTCCCTCTGTCACGGGGCAGAAATGAGGAACCTTTTGCCCTCTTGCCCACGAAAGGACTGCGTCTGATAATACGGCGTCTTCTTATGTTGAGAGGCGACCTGGGGTACAAACGTGGATTTCCCAGCTGTTGCCGTGGCCACCAGGTCTGAAAGACCGACCCCAAATAACTCCTCCCCTTAATAAGGCAATACTTCCAAATGCCGTTTGGAATCCGCATCACCTGACCACTGTCGTGTCCATAACCCTCTACTGGCAGAAATGGACAACGCACTTAGACTTGATGCCAGTCGGCAAATATTCCGCTGTGCATCACGCATATATAGAAATGCATCTTTTAAATGCTCTATAGACAATAATATACTGTCCCTATCTAGGGTATCAATATTTTCAGTCAGGGAATCCGACCACGCCAACCCAGCACTGCACATCCAGGCTGAGGCGATTGCTGTATAAAACCAGTATGTGTGTAAATACATTTTAGGATACCCTCCTGCTTTCTATCAGCAGGATCCTTAAGGGCGGCCATCTCAGGAGAGGGTAGAGCCCTTGTTCTTACAAGCGTGTGAGCGCTTTATCCACCCTAGGGGGTGTTTCCCAACGCACCCTAACCTCTGGCGGGAAAGGATATAATGCCAATAACATTTTAGAAATTATCAGTTGTTATCGGGGGAAACCCACGCATCATCACACACCTCATTTAATTTCTCAGATTCAGGAAAACTACAGGTAGTTTTTCCTCACCGAACATAATACCCCTTTTTGGTGGTACTCGTATTATCAGAAATGTGTAAAACATTTTTCATTGCCTCAATCATGTAACGTGTGGCCCTACTGGAAGTCACATTTGTCTCTTCACCGTCGACACTGGAGTCAGTATCCGTGTCGGCGTCTATATCTGCCATCTGAGGTAACGTGCGCTTTAGAGCCCCTGACGGCCTATGAGACGTCTGGACAGGCACAAGCTGAGTAGCCGGCTGTCTCATGTCAACCACTGTCTTTTATACAGAGCTGACACTGTCACGTAATTCCTTCCAACAGTTCATCCACTCAGGTGTCGACCCCCTAGGGGGTGACATCACTATTACAGGCAATCTGCTCCTTCTCCACATCATTTTTCTCCTCATACATGTCGACACAAACGTACCGACACACAGCACACACACAGGGAATGCTCTGATAGATGACAGGACCCCACTAGCCCTTTAGGGAGACAGAGGGAGAGTTTGCCAGCACACACCAGAGCGCTATATATATACAGGGATAACCTTATATAAGTGTTTTTCCCCTTATAGCGGCTGTATTTTTAATACTGCGCGTAATTAGTGCCCCCCTCTCTTTTTTAACCCTTTCTGTAGTGTAGTGACTGCAGGGGAGAGCCAGGGAGCTTCCCTCCAACGGAGCTGTGAGGGAAAATGGCGCCAGTGTGCTGAGGAGATAAGGCCGCCGAGAAGGGGGCGGAGCCTATCTCCCGTTTTTCTGTGTATTTTGGCAGGGGTTAAATTCATCCATATAGCCCAGGAGCTATATGTGATGCATTTTTTTGCCATCCAAGGTGTTTTTATTGCGTCTTAGGGCGCCCCCCCCCCCAGCGCCCTGCACCCTCAGTGACCGGAGTGTGAAGTGTGCTGAGAGCAATGGCGCACAGCTGCAGTGCTGTGCGCTACCTTGTTGAAGACAGGACGTCTTCTGCCGCCGATTTTCCGGACCTCTTCTGTCTTCTGGCTCTGTAAGGGGGCCGGCGGCGCGGCTCTGGGACCTATCCATGGCTGGGCCTGTGATCGGTCCCTCTGGAGCTAATGTCCAGTAGCCTAAGAAGCCCAATCCACTCTGCACGCAGGTGAGTTCGCTTCTTCTCCCCTTAGTCCCTCGATGCAGTGAGCCTGTTGCCAGCAGGTCTCACTGAACATAAAAAACCTAAAACTAAACTTTTCACTAAGCAGCTCAGGAGAGCCACCTAGTGTGCACCCTTCTCGTTCGGGCACAAAAATCTAACTGAGGCTTGGAGGAGGGTCATAGGGGGAGGAGCCAGTGCACACCAGGTAGTTCTAAAGCTTTACTTTTGTGCCCAGTCTCCTGCGGAGCCGCTATTCCCCATGGTCCTTACGGAGTCCCCAGCATCCACTAGGACGTCAGAGAAACAATATTCTTTGATTTTACACAAAGCTATCAGCCCCCCATCCGCAGCCCTTGGATGGGGGGGGGGGGGGGGCAGCCTCGGGCTTCACCCCTGGCCCTTGGGTGGCAGGAGGGGGGGGGGACCCCTTGATTTAAGGGGTCCCCACTCCTCCAGGGTACCCCGGCCAGGGGTGACTAGTTGGGTATTGAATGCCACGGCCGCAGGGACCGGTATAAAAGTGTCCCCCGGCTGTGGCATTATCTCCTCAGCTAGTGGAGCCCGGTGCTGGTCCAAAAAATACGGGGGACCCCCTACGCTTTTTGTCCCCCGTATTTTTTGCACCAGGACCGGACGCAGAGCCCGGTGCTGGTTCTAAAAATACGGGGGATCCCGTCCATTTTCCCCCCGTATTTTTACAACCAGGACCGGCTCAAAGAGCCCGAGGCTGGTTATGCTTAGGAGGGGGGACCCCACGCAATTTTTTTCTGTTTTTTAACCATTTTTGCGCCGTCGGAAAAGTCGAATCCAGAACGCACTTATCCGTCAATTGGTCCGTTTTTCGACAGCGGGACGGTCGAATCCGTTTTTTATTGAATATGTCGAATTCCGGTACCCGGCGGCCGGAATTCGACGGTCGAATTGTGTCGAATTAAAAAACGGGCAAAAAAAAGCCGCAATTCGCCCGGAATTGCATATACCCCATAATCTTTCCACAATCCCCAGAAATGTGGTTGAGCGAATGCTCACATGGGGAATATGTAAGTCTAATTTCTAGGTGTCACCTGTTCTCTTTCTCACACAACATCTACATAGGTTAGATTTACTAAATGTCAGTTTTTCAAAGCCACTGATCATAAGCAGCTTTGACAAATAGTTTTATGGTGGCAACAGGAATCAATAATTAATCAGGATTGTTTAACATTGATTCCTGTTGCTATTTTAAAACTATGTCAGTCGCTTATGATTGATGGCTAAAAAAAAAAAAAAAAAAAGTAAATTTTCCCCCTAGTCCTGCTGTTTTCATCACAACATTTGCAGAATTAGGACTTTCCTCACACTGGGAGCTATTAAAATTCTCATCCATGCTCTTTTCCCTCCTTGATTACTGTAGTCTGCCCTTAATCCAAATTTAAAGATTTATGTTTTGTTTTAGAAATGTGTAATGTGACAGGGATAGCATGAACATACCTGGCATGGGGTGTAGTATGGTATGCCGGTGGTCTGGCTCCCGGTGACCAGCTTACCGGCGCCAGGAGCCCAACCGCCGGCATACAGACAGTGTGGCGAGTGCAAATGAGCCCCTTGCGGGCACGGTGGCACGCTACGCAATTTTATTCTCCCATCAGGGGGGTCGTGGACCCCCACGAGGGAGAATAAGTGTCGGTATGCCGGCTGTCGGGATTCCGACGCCGGTAAACTGTGCGCCGGGATCCCAACAGCCAGCATACTGAAGACCACCCCTGGCATGGATGTGTGGTCTAAAGAAACAGCAAGCCTGAGTGCAGACACCCACCTGCTTGTTTTAAAAATGTACCACTGAAGGAACAGGGTTCCTGACTGTGAAGGTGATAGACCAGGGGGTGATTATTGTTAGGGGTCCTGGAACTTGGTGGTTTCTGGAGAAGTTGCACCCCATTTGCAAAAGACCTGCTGTGAACTATTATGTGACCTGTGGCTTGCTTGTAACTGCTGACATACTGCTAACAACTGCCTGTCTGTGGCAAATAAACCTTTAATTTGGAACTTTTATCCGGTGTAGGTGATCCTTGTCACAGCAATAAAGCTTTTAGAATGAGATTACACTATGGGGCATAATCAATTGAGGGTGAAATATAAAAAAAAAAAATCTTTGGTACAGGGTTTTTCCAATTCAATTATAGAAAAGAAAATGAGCTGCAGTGCTTTCTATAGAAATCTCAGCATCTTTTTTTGGGTTGGGGCTGGGAGACCAGCATTTAGGATCCCAGAGGTCAGCATACAGATTCCGGCAGCAGAATGCCAGCGGGGGGAGGAGGAGGGGCTGTGCTCACCACACACTGGTTCTATTCCCACTGCCATAGAGTAGGAATAGATGATATTGCAGTTCACCTATTTAGCAGCTCCCACTCTGAGGGAGGGAGACTGCACAGACCATAGCCAGCTGCCGGAGAGGAGGGGGGCCTAGAGAGACCTTAGCAGACTCTGGGCAGCTCTACTGTTTATGAGGCACCTTGCAAGCCAAATACTGGTACAATGATGGCGCAGCCCCTTAGGCTCAGTATTGGCAGCACCGTTCACACACACCACAAAATTCAGTCAGGCAACAGGTCACAGAATCTCCCCATTAGAGCTGACTCACCCCAAATATCTGAGTATGTGCTGACCAGCATCACACTAACTTTCCATATGCCTGGATGATTACCAGCATGGCTAAGGCGGTCCACCACAAGTAGCGATTCAATGGATTCACTTTTTTTTTTTTTTGCCACAAAATAAACGTTATGGTAAGAACTTACCGTTGACAACGGTATTTCTCCTAAGTCCACAGGATAACAATGGGATATGATGAAGCAACAGCGGATTTGCACCAATCGGTTAAAGCTTTTCCGGCCTCCCAGCATGCAATGGGCCCGTCCATATATCCCCGCCTCCTTGCTCCGGCAAATCAGTTGTATTCCAAAGCTCAAGGCTGGAGCATCATAGATAGCCCTAATCAGGCGATAAGAACACATATGCACACCCTTCCATACAAGGAAGAGGTTAGTGAGTAAAAGGATCCTCAAATCAAGTGCGTAAGGGTGGGATCCCTGTGGACTTAGGAGAAATACCGTTATCAACAGTAAGTTCTTACCATAACGTATATTTCTCCGGCAGGGTCCACAGGTTATCCACAGGATAACAATTGGATTTCCAAAAGCAATTTAGTGGTGGAGACGCTCCTGATTGGACAGGAGAATCCTTTGCCCGAGTCATGAGAGGCAAAGGTATCCAAGACATAATGTCTAATGAATGTGTTAATGGAAGACCATGTGGCTGCCTTACATATCTGTTCTGCTGAAGCACAACGTTATGCTGCCCATAATGGACCTACCTTACGAGTAGAGTGAGCAGAGACATTAGCCATAACCGGGAGATCAGCCTGAGAATATGCTTCTGAAATAGTCATCCGAAGCCATCTTGCCAGTGTCTGCTTATCAGTAGGCCACCCTCTCTTGTGAAATCCATAGAGAATCTGTCTTTCTGATGGCACTGGTACGATCCACGTAAATCCATAATGCACGGACCACATCCAGCAATGTATCTCCCGCAGAAAGGCCCGGTACCTGGAAAGCCAGGACTACAATTTCTTCATTAAGGTGGAATTTAGATACCACCTTCGGAAGATACCCAGATCTAGTTCTGAGAACTGCTTTATCTAGATAAAAAAATAAAAATAAAAAAAAATCAGAAATGGGGAATGACATGATAATGCCCCTAAATCTGATACACTTCTAGCTGATGCCAAAGCCAGTAGAAAGAGAACTTTAGCTGTCAACAATTTAAGATCCACTTTATTAAGTGGTTCAAATGGAGCAACTTGAAGGGGTTTCAGGACTACACTTAAGTACCAAGGCACTGTAGGAGTAACAAAA
Source organism: Pseudophryne corroboree (assembly GCF_028390025.1). Classification (NCBI taxonomy): domain Eukaryota; kingdom Metazoa; phylum Chordata; class Amphibia; order Anura; family Myobatrachidae; genus Pseudophryne; species Pseudophryne corroboree. Next base: position 253,194,677 of record NC_086451.1, on the reverse strand, counting down.
GGAGGTTGAATGTGCAACATTTCTTGGAAAAAAGTATGCACATCCTGTAAATTGTCAATTTTCTTTTGGAACCATACAGTCAATGCTGATACTTGAACTCTCAAGGAAGCCACATTCAAACCTTTATCCATTCCTGCCTGAAGGAATGCTAAGACCCTGGAAACTCTGAAAGACTTAGGGTCCATTTTACGTTCACTGCACCAATGAATATAAGTTTGCCATATTCGGTGATAAATGCGAGCTGAGGAAGGTTTCCCTGCTCTGAGCATAGTTTAAATTACCTGTTTTGAGAATCCTCTGGACTTCAGGATAGAGGTTTCAAGAGCCACGCCATCAAAGACAGTCAATCCAGATGTCTGTGATAACAAGGACTCTGCATCAGTAGATCTGGATGTTGAGAGAGCAGAAGTGGAACATCCAGCGACATCCTCTGCAGATCTGTGTACCAATGTCTTCAGGGCCAAGCCGGAGCTATTACTATCACGGCACCTTTTACTTGCTTTATCTCTCTCACCACCTTAGGTACTAGGGTGATTGGAGGAAACACATAAGCCAGATGAAAATACCATCTCACCGACAGGGCATCCACAAAGATCGCTCTGGGATCCTTTGTTCTTGACCCATACGTAAGCACTTTGTTGTTCAGACGGGACGCTAGTGAGATCTAGTTCTGGCAACCCCCAATTGTCTACTAGAGAGTCTGGAAGACCTCCAGGTGTAGAGCCCATTCGCTTGCCTGAATGGCGTGTCGACTGAGAAAGACTGCTTCCCAGTTTAGGACTCCCGAAACGAACACTGCAGACAAGGCTGGATGATGAAGTTCTGCCCACTTTAGTATGTGACTTACCACCTTTATCGCTTTTCGGCAGCGAGTTCCTCCTTGATGGTTGAGGTACGCTACTGCCGTCGCATTGTCCAAGCGGATCTGGACTGGTTTTCCCTGAAGAATGTCCTTTGCCTGAATCAGTGCCATGTATATGGCCCAAAGTTCCAATATATTTATTGCCAGGCAACTTTCTTCCTTGGTTCATTGCCCCTGAAAAAAAAACCTTCCTGACACTGCTCCCCAGCCCTGGAGACTGGCGTCTGTTGTCAGAATTTCCCAATCTGATATCCAATAGGGTCTCCCCTTGTCCAGTTGGGATGTCTGTAGCCACCAGGCTAATGACCTTCTTACTTCTAAAGTAAGAACCCTAGTCTGTGTTTTTATCGTCTGATGCAACCCATTCCATTTGGCAAGAATCAGACGCTGCAGAGGCCTCGAGTGGAATTGTGCATACTCCACCATGTCGAATGTTGACACCATCAAACCCATCACGCGCATTGCTGCGTGAATGGATACCTTTTGACTGTGTAACAAGTCCTGAATCCTTGACTGAACCTTGGATATCTTGTTCAGAGGTAAAATTACTCTCTGAAGACTTGAATCCAGTACAGCCCCCAAGTGAGTCATCCGCTGTGACGGAACCAGAGACGATTTTGCCCAATTTATGAGCCACCAGTGGTTCTGCAGACACGTTATTGTCTGTTGCAGATGACATAAGAGCAATTCCTGCGTCTGTGCCAGGATTAAAAGATCGTCGAGGTATGGAAATATTCTTATCCCTTGCTGGCGGAGATAAGCTGCCATTACCACCATAATCTTGGTAAATACTCTGGGAGCTGTGGCTAACCCAAAAGGTAGGGCCTGGAACTGAAAATGCTGTTGGAAGATAGCGAACCTGAGATAGCACTGATGGGACAGTGCTATAGGAACATGTAGTAAAGCATCCTGTATATCCAGGGATACCATATAATCCCCTGGCTCCATGGCCAAAATGATGGAATGTAACGTCTCCATGTGAAACCGAGGTACCCAAATGTATTTGTTCAGCACTTTGACATTGAGAATTGTCCGAAATGACCCATTTGGCTTCTGAACTAAAAACAGGTTGGAGTAAAAACCCTGTCCTTGTTGTGCAGGAGGAACTGGAATGACTACTCCTGACTGAAGCAATTTCTGGACTGCCTCTAACAAAGCCCTGGCCTTCGTCTGTACCCGAGACAGGCTGGTACAAAAAACCTTCGAGGAGGGTGCTTCTTGAAGGCAAACGCATAACCTAGAGATACCGCTTCCTGCACCCAGGCATCTGTTGTAGACTGCTGCCAGATCTGTGCAAACTGAAGAAGTTGGCCCCCCACCCTGGGGTCCCCCAGGTGGAGGCCCGCACCATCAGGCTGATGGCTTATCTGTTTTCCCAACCGGTCCTCTGGTAGCCCAATGCTTTTTAGTCTTACCAGACTTGTGTCTGCTTGCCATCACTTTTTCCTTTAGCTTTTCCTTGAGACCGAAAGGGCCGAAAAGCCGGAACTTTAGGTTTGAAATTGTATGTGGAAGGAAACTTGACCTTCTTGGAGTCTGCTTCTGACTCCAGAATATCTGTCAATTCTTTACCAAAAAGAATATCTCCAGAAAAGGGCAGAGATTCCAAAACCTTCTTATATTCTGAATCAGCTTTCCACATACGTAGCCAAACTGCTATGCGAGCAGCTATTGTTGAAGCTGATGCCCTGGAGGCAATAGTACCCATATCCAATGCTGCTTCTTCCAAGAACATTGCAGCCTGGTTTATATGAGCTATATGGGATTGTTGCTCTCTAGAAGCTATAGAAAACCCCCCCTCCAATGCATCAGCCCAGGCAGCCACTGCCTTTGCCATCCAAGCTGAAGCCATGGCTGGCCTTATCACTGCCCCAGACAGGAAAAAAAAATGTTTTTTAGAAAACCAGCCACTCTCCTATCCATGACATCATTTAATGATGTTGAAGGCAAAGGTAATGTAGATTTTTGCATTAATCGAATTACATGCGTATCTACTTTAGGAGCCACCTTCTTTTTTAAACAATCCCCAGCTGGAAGAGGATAATTAGAATTCCATTTCTTAGGAATTTTAAACTTCTTATTGGGCGTAGCCCAAGTCTCTTCCATAATTTCTGTCAGCTGATCTGACCCTTGAAACTCAGTCTTAACTGTTTTGGGACATTTAAACACAGGTGCCTTGGTTTTTAACACAGGCTCTGCTGAATCTTCTAAGGATAAAATGGCTTTCATTGCTTTAATTAACTCGGCTATATCCACTGAGCTGAGACCTTCCTCCTCCTCTTCGTATGCCGAAGTAGAATTAATTGAGCTTTCATCTTCCGATGAATCCTCATCTGAATCATGTGTAGCCTGTGAGGGTGAATATTTACTTACCACCGGCTTATCAGCTTGTGTCTTTTGAGAAGCTGCTGCTGGAAGTGATACACCATAGGTGGGGAGCTGCATGTAAATAATCAACACTTCCATAGTGTACTACACAATCTGTGACTGTAATCACTTTAAACTTCTTAAAGTGACATACAATCCGACCCTACCCATGCACCAGCATTGAGGATCGGAATAAAACAAACTGACAGAAATATAGTGAAGTCAGCAATCACACTAGCAGTCAGTCACATGTTATATATTAGTATAATAAGCAATATGAGCACATCATCAACTACAACTATATTTTAAGTATGTAGGAGAACACATTACTGCATCCTGTTTAAACAGATCTAACGTATTCAGAAGCAATGCGAAAGAAACAGTAAATGTATACAGACTCATATGCAATAGGCACTTATCTAACTATTCGTACTTAAAGAGTACATAGAGACTTAGTCCTGTATAACCCGTACTCAGTAGAGTGGGATACAGGGAGACTCACCTCGCTTCCAGGACCAATCAATACGTTAGCGAACGCTGAGTGGATCCAGATGCTACTAGTGTACACTGCCGCTCCAGGAACCTATTGTGAACACAGACGCCCCAGTCACACAGCCGCCTATGCTGCGACTGGGTCCCCTTCGTGTACAGCGTCTGAGACGGAAGCGGGAAACAGTTCACGGCGGGAGACTCGAAGGAATCTGGTCATGAACCGGGGGGAGGGGCGACTAGGAGAGCGTCTGACTCTCCACTGCTGACATCAACCCTAGGGATCACTATTCCTGGAGCCTCTGATCCCTAAATCTTAGCGCTGGTGCACCCGGGGTGGCAGCCGCGTCAGCGACTGTTTGATAGTCTCTTCCCAAAACAGTGTGGCTGTGTCCGTATTCCCCTTCTAAGCGGAACCGATGCCTTACCTTCTCCCCGTGCTCCGGCCACAGCCTGGTAACGTCTGCTGGACCTGCTATTATATCCGACACAGATGCCCGCCGAAACAGCACTGTACTCGTGGGTAAGAGTTGTCGCGACCCGGTGTAGAGTTGTTGGAGCGACTCTTTCTAAGGTACGTATAAGACGCTGGTTAGAAAGATCACTCAAAAAAATAGTAAGACTATAAAATAAAATAAGAAAGCTTAGGGCTGCTAAAAACCAGCAGCCGTCGGACCATGGTCCGGCTCCCGCCGCACCAATCAAAAAACTGATTTGCCTGAGCAAGGAGGTGGGGATATATGGACGGGCCCGTTGCATGCTGGGAGGCCGGAAAAGCTTTGACCGATTGGTGCAAATCCGCTGTCGCTTCATCATATCCTATTGTTATCCTGTGGATAACCTGTGGTCCCTGCCGGAAAAATTATTTGTATAAAATAGCAGATTAAAGCACATATTTTAAGAAAATTCTAAAATCACAGATTAAACTGCGTGGCTGATTTCTTCATACAGCTAAATTGGGGAAAGGTGTATGTGGACTCACATCTCAGCATGAAGATGGAAAACAATGTGAGATCTGGAACTATTACATAAGTTATTGTTAATAGAGCTTATTTATAAAAGGTACCACAAGAGTTCTGCAGGGCCGTACCTTAAAAAATGGGTAAACACAGCAAGCAGTATGACATAATATAACAAAACATAAGTTACTTTAGCTGTAAGTCTATTCCATAAAAAGTACGCCTACAGTTTACTGAAAAGACCATTAAAACTTACCCCAAAAAATGCTTCCTAGTTCCAGGTGTTGTAAAAATGTTTTGTATGTTTATACATGCGCACTAAAGGTGTTTTCTTTAAAAAAATTTTTTTATATATATATATATATATATATATATATATATATATATATATATATATATATATATTTTATTTTTTTTTATTTTTTTTTAAAGGTAGTTACTACACAGAAAAAGCACTAATGACGTTGGAATGTGGTCAGTCAAAAGTCCCAATACAGGCTAAGGGGTTAAATTAAAGCAGACTTTATTGAAAAGCAGTTACAAAATGCACTTAAAAAAAGAAGACAATAAATAAAATAGTACTTATAAATTATACACATCGATTTATTTGACAGGCAGCAAATCCAGCAATACAATATGGAAATTAGTGTTTTTCAGTAAAAAAAAAAAAAAAGCCCTGCAACAGCGTAAAAATAACCATTGTACAAAACATAAAAAGGCTTATTGTAGTTCCAGTCCTGCTTAGGAACATAATGCATAACACAATAATCATTAATGACATTCTAACATTATATGGTAGTTAATGGTTAAAGTGCAGCTACCACCTAGATATTATGCAAGTCACACCAATATTCAGGAAAATGCAGCCTAATTGCCACATAATAGTGACATCAATGAGGCACTTCATGATTAATATTCATCAGGCCAAATTAGTATTTATTACTTGGCTTCTAGTGAATTGTTAGGCAGCATTTTCATGAATGTTTGCTCCAGCCACCACTTATACCACGTTCACACTGCCTTTAAAAATCCGGGTTATTGCACGTGAACGCGCAGTAATCCGGATTTATTTGCAGTGTGAACGGGGGTCCTGGCAAGTTCCCGGGTCGTCTGACCCAGTATTTCAACCCGGGAATAAAGAAGGGTTATTCCTGGGTCAATACCGGGTCAGTCGCAAGTGTGAACGGTGTTCCCGGGTCGATGCGATCCGGGACCCATTCACACTATAGGAGCGAGCGGCGCTTGTAGATCATCTGATCTCCAAGCGCCGCCCCCGCATGTGACCCGGTGACGTCATCGACACGGCATTATGCCGTGTTGGGCCGCCACTCTGAACGGGGTCTCAAGCGGGTTGCACCCGGGAAGGACTCGTGCACGAGTCCCGGGTGCAACCCGCTAATTGTCAATGTGAACATGGTATGACTAGTACCCATTTCAGACTGAAATGCCAGGTCGCACACAGGATTGTGTACACTGGTCCAAACTGGGTGCGACCCAGCTGAGACCATTTTTCAGAGTGGCGGATGGACCTGGCTTATTGCCAGGTCGGTGACGTCACCTCACTCGTGACCAGTGCCGGCACCTGGAGAGGAGCTCATCTCCTAGCACGGGCCTTCCCCATGCTGTAAACGGGGCAGGTTTGCATCGACCAGTCTTACCCATTTACAATGCACCACAACCCGGGTCCTTCCCAGGACCAAACGTGCAAGCTAGCCGGGCTGGTTTCCCAGGTCACTGGACCACTAAGCCGCTCCCGGGTTATCATGCCAATAATCCGGTTTTTAGCGGCAGTGGAAATGGGGTATGATAGTACCTTCACAAACTAATACAGGTTAATGCCTTTGAAAAGTGTAGTTATTACAGTGTAGTTATAAGTTTGACCTACAGAAAAAGTTATTAAAATTTTAATAGTATAAAGTAATAAAGTATGGAAACACCGCAAGAAATTGCTGTATTGTTATTGTATTTATTTTATAAAGTATTTCATTTTGTCCAAGATATTGTTCCCAAGTTTGCAGTGAATATTGGAAGATAACATATTATGGTTATGGAAGCAGAGACATTCTTTTAATAGAACAATTGAAAAAAAAAAAAAAGACACCATGGGGAAAACTATGTAAAACAATGGACAGTAAAAGTGCTGTAGGCATTAGCAACTAATTGGATTCTAACATATTTTTCTACTGCTGTTTAGAAGGGATGGCATGCTTCTTGGCTATTATGTGCAATTGAACATGTTTCCAATGCACCAATTTTCATATTGGTTCCTCGATTTATTTGGGACAGAAGATTTGCCAATTCACTTAAATAATGAGGTTTCTAAAACAATTTGCAAGCAATGTATTGTACACATGTGAATCCATAATTTGACAAATACTGGCCAAACCGCTACAGAATGTGTATACAGTACAAACAATGCATCCAACCACTAAAAAGGCCCAGCCACACACGCACCCATCACACACACTCACATCGTTAGAGCCTGATTGTGGGAATCTGCAGCAGTAAGTGACTGTCGGGAAACTGCTTCAAGTTAATACAGTAAGCAGCACAGACATCTTAAACTCTTTTATTACAGATCTAGCCGCTCTATATATATATATATATATATAAATAAGTTTTCAGACATCTTTGGTGCATTTAGTAAAATACATTGAGACAGCATATATTACAGTGTTTCTATCATTCTGCAGTAGACCCTCCTGTCCCACACATATAAAAGTAAATGCTTTGGTACAGGAATTCTCAAAAATAATTGTTTTAGAGTCTATATAAATGAAACTAAGAAGTTAGAAACTTCTGACTGATAATCCAGCAACAAAGCTGGTAAATAAGAGGATGGCACTGTTCTGTGGGATGGTTAGGATACGCTCAGCATCATTGTACAGTGCAATTATTCATTGACAGAGGAAGTAACCCTTGATGCGTAACTGAACGTTATTTGTATATGCAGTCACTTCCCTGAGTCCTTACACACAGAATAAAAGACCTTCATTAGAAAGAAGCATTCCAAAGACAAGTTTCTCCAGCATCATATTACAATTAAACAGCATATATACAAAGACCATAAGTTGCCAAGGCAATCAATAAATTAGAATATCAAAATGTTAAAATGATTACCCAGGTACTAAAAAATCATCTTGCATATAAATAATGACAGTCTTTAAAAAAAAAAAAACATTTGGTCCCGTTCCTTTCTTTCTTTTATCCACCCACTGAATACAGATAATAACCCAAACCAATCAGCAGTGCTTTAGTACAGCAACACAGTCTCAGCCATTCCTTACGATGGGGTCCCGTAGCTGTGCTGAGCCAGGTTTTGATAAGGAGTCAGGAGATTGGTCTTCCTGCTGTGGCTGTTGTGTGCAAAATTTTCCAGCATTCCCCTGTAATACAGAATGAAAAATACATGCCAGAGGCGGACAACAGAGAAGAGCCTTTTCAACCTCAACCATAACTGTTTGGCTGGGGTTGATTTCAATAAGTGACAATAAAATACAACGGATGTTATTACATCTTAAGGCAGTGTTTAAGAAACCGCCTTCCGCAGGGCACTTGCATGGCTGCCATGGGTTTGTAGTCTAGGACAAAAATCAAATTTATGGTGAATTTTAAAGAGAAAACTAGTGCTGGTGGCTGCCAACTCGAAAATACATGGAAAAATAGTCGCACAACCTTGACCACCACCACATAACTGATACTACTGTAAGGACAATTTAAGAATTTCTGCTGAATTTCTCAAGAAGAAACACTTGGCCTGGTATTTTGGTACTGAACGATATATCGGTTTCTCTGAATTACACAGGAGACACTGGAAGCAATAGACATAGGGGTATAGACGCATGGCTATCGGGAGCTGGCACTTTGCAAACTGAAGAAAGGTGTAGCTCCTCCACCTTTATCCCCCATCAGCCCTTAGTTTTAGGAAACTGAGCCGAGATGATACGGAATAAGAGGAAGAGAATTAGAAAACATGAAAGCAACACACACACACACACACACACACACACACACACACACACACGCGAACAATACCATATAATAACTGGAACAATAATCAAGGCAGGTGAACAGCGCTAGGCGGGCGTCCTGTGTACCCTGTGGATCCAGAGTAACTGATTTATCGGTAAGTACCAAAAAGGAGATTTATGGTAGACTTACCATAGTTCAATCTCTTTCTGCGAGGTACACTGGATTCCACAGGGAATAACATCGGGGGTGTAGTTTGACCTTGATCCGAGGCACCAACACGCTAAAGCTTTGACTGTTCCCAGGATGCATTGCACCGCCTCCTCTATAGCCCCGCCTCCAGGCACTGGAGCTCAGTTTCGTTAACCAGTCCAATGCAGTAGCAGGTAAAAGACGACAGATGTTAATCAGATAGAACCACATTCTCACGACAGGAGAAGGTACCAGCGGCTAATGCCATACAAACCCAAATAAGCTAAGTGCATCAGGGTGGGCGCCCTGTGGAGTCCAGTGTACCTCGCAGAAAGAGATTTAACTATGGTAAGTCTACCATAAATCTCCTTTTCTGTAGCGGGGTACACTGGTATTCCACAGGGAATAACATCGGGGATGTCCTAAAGCAGTTCCTCATGGGAGGGGACACACTGTAGCGGGTACAAGAACCCGGCATCCAAAAGGAAGCATCCTGGCAGGCGGAAGTATCGAAAAGCACAGAACCTGATGAACGTGTTCACAGAGGACCACGTAGCCGCCTTGCACAATTGTTCAGCGGCACCTCAGCGGGCCACCCAAGAAGGTCCAACAGACCAAGTAGAATGGGCTTTGATAGCAGCAGTAGCTGGGAGACCAGCCTGCGCATAGGCTTGTGCAATCACCATTCTAATCCATCTGGCCAAGGTCTGCTTATTTGCGGGCCAGCCACGTTTGTGAAAATCAAGAAGTACAAAAAGGGTATTTGACCTCCCTGAGGGAGGCAGTCCTCTCTACGTAAATACGGAGAGCCCATACAACATCCAAAGACCGCTATTTGGAGGACAAACCAGAAGAGATAAAGGCCGGAACCACAATCTCATGGTTAAGATGAAAAGATGACACCATCTTAGGTAGATAACCAGGGCGAGTTCGAAGAACTGCCTGGTCGCGGTGAAAAATTAGAAAGGGTGGACGACAGGACAAAGCGCCTACGTCCAACACCCTCCTAGCAGAGGCAATTGCTAATAAAAACACAACCTTAAGTGTAAGACATTTTAAGATCCACAGACTCAAGAGGTTCGAATGGAGACTCTTGCAGGAGGGACAAAGGAAGGCTGAATCCTTAAAACACCCTGAGTGAAAGTATGAACGTCAGGAATAGACGCAATTTTCCTCTGAAACCACACTGGCAAGGCAAATATATGAACCAAAATCCTAGAAGTTCTGAACGAATATGCATCATAATTCTCAGCAGCACACCATGTGAAATAAGAATTCCAGACCCTGTAATAAATCCGTGCAGAAGCCGGATTGCGAGCCTTCAACATAGTTTGAAAAACCGCCTCAGAGAATCCCTTGGCCCTTAGGAGTGAAGCCTCAAGAGCCACACCGTCAAAGCCAGTCTGGCCAGGTCCGGATAGGCACAAGTGCCCAGAACGAGGTGGTCTGGGCATTGAGGAAGAAGAAGGGGACGTTCTATCGATAGACCCTGCAGGTCTGAGAACCAATGCAGTCTGGGCCACACTGGAGCGACTAGAATTCGTATTCCTTTTTATTGCTTCCAAAGTACCCTGGGCAGGAGCGACACCAGAAGGAACACGTATGGCAGCCGAAAGTTCCATGGAATTGCCAGTGCGTCCATGAACGCTGCTTGAGGATCCCTTGTCCTTGATCCGAGACGAGACGCCATCAGGTCTACGTCTGGTAGGCCCCACTTGTCCATTAGGAGTTGGAAGACTTCCGGATGAAGACTCCACTTTCCAGTGTGAACGTCCTGACAACTGAGGAAATCCGCTTCCCAGTTGAGGATTCCAGGGATGAACACTGCAGATATGGCTGGCAGATGGCATTCCGCCCAATGGAGGATTTTTGATACTTCCAGCATTGCCATGTGGTTTCGAGTGCCGCCTTGATGATTTATGTACGCCACAGTGGTGGCGATGTCCGATTCTACTTCAACAGGCCTGTTCTGTACTAGAGGCAGAGCCAGTGTCAGCGCATTGAATACCGCCCGCAATTCTAGAATGTTTATCGGGAGGAGAGACTCCTCCCTAGTCCACCGACCCTGGAGAGAGTGTTGATCCAACACCGCGCCCCAATCCCGCAAACTGGCATCCGTTGTCAGGAGGAACCAGTTGGTGATCCAGAAGGGACGGCACTTGCTCAACTGTTGGTCCTGTAGCCACAAGCTCAGTGACAGACGAACCTCCGCAGTCAAGGAGATAATTTGAGACCTGATCCGATGAGGCAGGCCGTCCCACTTGGAAAGAATTAACCTCTGCAGAGGGTGGGAATGAAATTGAGCGAACTCTAACATGTCGAAAGCCGACACCATGAGGCCTAGTACTTGCACTACCAAATGTCTCGACACTTTTGGGCGAGAGGGGAAATATCAGGACTTTCTCTGGAGACAAAAACAATCATTGGTTGCGTGTGTCCAGTAGTTCCCCCAGGTGCACCATGCTCCGAGCAGGACTTTTTCCAGTTGACGAGCCACCCGTGGGCTTGGAGGAATTGGAGCATCTTGGGAGTTCGCCAGGATCAGCAAGTCGTCCAGATACGGCAGGATCCTGATACCCTGACAGCGGAGAAGAGCCGTCATCATGGCCATGACCTTGGTGAAGATAAGAGGAGCCGTAGCCAATCCAAAAGGCAGTGCCTGGAATTGATACTGTAGGTTGCCAATAGCAAACTGCAGATATTGCTGATGCGACATGGCAATAGGTATGTGCAGGTAAGCATCCTGTATGTCCAGGGATACCATATAGTCTTCGGGTTCCATGGCCAGCACTAGAGAGCGCAGTTTCCATACGGAATTTGGATACTCTCTCACAAACTTGTCGAATGATTTGAGGTAGAGTATTAGGCCGGAAGGACCCATTTGGCTTCGGAACTAGAAACAGGGTCGAATAGTAACCCCTGCCTCTCTGAGACAGAGGTACCGGCACTACCACTCCTGTATCCAGGAGGGATTGTACAACCAAGTGTAGAGCTTGCGCCTTTAACGGATCCGCAGGTATAACCGTTGTGCAAAACTGGCGAGGGGAACGTCTCTTGAAAGAGATTTCGTACCCGTGAGACAACTTCCCGCACCCAGGCATCCAAAGTTGTCTTTAACCAGTCCTGGGCGAACTGCATTAGTCGGCCTCCCACCCTGGGGTCCCCCAGGGGGAGGACCGCCCCGTCATGCAGCAGGCTTGTCTTGTTTGGAAGCAGGCTGACGGGCGGCCCAGGATTGTTAAGATTTAGGCAAAGTGGTTTTGGAAGCACGAGCCTGTCACGGATACGCCTGACCCTTTGCTTTTCCTGGAGGTCGAAAGGAACGAAAGGTGGTACTCTTAGCCTTCGGAACAGAAGAATTAGTATTTGGGAGACACGCAGTCTTGGCAGTAGCCAAGTCAGTTACAGTCTTGTTCAGATCCTCCCCAAATAGGATGTCTCCCTTATAAGGGAGCACCTCCAAGGTCTTTTTGAAGTCCAGGTCCACCTTCAAGGACCTCAACCACATAATTCGACGAGCCAGGATACATGTAGTAGATGCCTTGGCCGCCATTACACCTGCATCAGAGGCCGCCTCCTGAATATAGTGGGAGGCTGTGGTAATATAAGACAGACATTGTCTGGAAGTGTCAGAAAAATCCTGAGGCAGCTCATCCTCAATTGCCTGAACCCATGCTTCAATACCTTTCGCAGCCCAGGAGGCTGCCATAGTGGGTCTATGACTATGTACAGCACCTGTAAGGGAGTAAATAGACTTCAGGCATCCCTCCACATGCTTATCCGTCGGTTCCTTCAGTGAGGTGACAGTGGTGACAGGCAGAGTAGATGACACCACAAGACGGGCGACATGAGAGTCCACCGGCGGTGGAGTTTCCCACTTGTTACGCAACTCCGCAGGGATAGGATAATGAGCTAGCATCTTTTTAAACAGGGAAAATTTCTTTCCTAAAGGCGACCAGGATTCCTGACGTATGTCAATTAAATGGTCAGAATGTGGTAAGACTACTTTAGCAACCTTCTGACATTTGAACTTATCAGGTTTCTTAGACGCAGTAGTAGGCTCAGTGACATCATCTATTTGAAGAATTAGCTTTATAGCCTCCACTAAGTCAGGAACATCAACCTGGGTTGTAGATTCCTCATCAGAAGCGACTGTATCAGTGTCTGACGGATCAGTATATTCCCCATCCTCATCGGAAGAATTAACCACAATATTAGTGGATTGTGAGGAAGAAATGGGCCGTTTAGATGACCCCTTGGTCCCAGAGCAGCGTGGGGTAGACTTTTGTCTAACCAAAGATTGATTTCATTGTTGTAATTTGGTAGACAGAATATCCGCCCAGGGCGGATTAACTACAGGGACAATGGGGGTAATTCCAAGTTGATCGCAGCAGGAATTTTGTTAGCAGTTGGGCAAAACGATGTGCACTGCAGGGGAGGCAGATATAACATGTGCAGAAAGAGTTAGATTTGGGTGGGTTATTTTATTTCTGTGCAAGGTAAATACTGGCTGCTTTATTTTTACACTGCAAATTAGATTGCAGATTGAACACACCACACCCAAATCTAACTCTCTCTGCACATGTTAAATCTGCCTCCCCTGCAGTGTACATGGGCCCTCATTCCGAGTTGATCGGTCGCAAGGCGAATTTAGCAGAGTTACACACGCTAAGCCGCCGCCTACTGGGAGTGAATCTTAGCTTCTTAAAATTGCGACCGATGTATTCGCAATATTGCGATTACTAACTACTTAGCAGTTTCAGAGTAGCTCCAGACTTACTCTGCCTGTGCGATCAGTTCAGTGCTTGTCGTTCCTGGTTGACGTCACAAACACACCCAGCGTTCGCCCAGGCACTCCCACCGTTTCTCCGGCCACTCCTGCGTTTTTTCCGGAAACGGTAGCGTTTTCAGCCACACGCCCCTGAAACGCCGTGTTTCCGCCCAGTAACACCCATTTCCTGTCAATCACATTACGATCGCCGGAGCGAAGAAAAAGCCGTGAGTAAAAATACTTTCTTCATAGTAAAGTTACTTGGCGCAGTCGCAGTGCGAACATTGCGCATGCGTACTAAGCGGATTTTCACTGCGATGCGATGAAAAATACCGAGCGAACAACTCGGAATGAGGGCCATGGTTTTGCCCAAATGCTAACAAAATTCCTGCTGCGATCAACTTGGAATTACCCCCAATATGTGGCTGCACTGGCACAGGAGCTCCAACAGGGAGCGTAAGACGTGTCACATGTGTAGTCAACAAACTTGAGAATGCTGCCCAGGGTGGGTTTTGATTGGCCACAGGTGCTGCAAGTTGACCGGGTATACGGCACTCAGCGCCTGAACCAGCAGCTAAAAACTTCCTCCTCAGGTAAATCCGTAGTGCCAGTACTGTAGGATGCAGAAGCGTCCACGGATTTCCCGCCCTGTGTAGCAGACATTATAAGGAATGTAGCCTTAGGGCGTAACAGTACAATATAGCCAGACAAACACAATACCTGCAAATAACCCCCTATGTTATGTGACAGTAAACACAGCACACAAAACGGAGGATTTAAGCGGTATGAGGTGACTGAAACACACAGTAAAAATACCCAATCATATATTCTGTGCAACACACACATATATATATATATATATATATATATATATATATATATATATATATATATATATATATAAATAATTAATATCTATATCGTATATACTCGAGTATAAGTCGACCCGAATATAAGCTGAGGCACCTAATTTTACCACAAAAACCTGGGAAAACTTATTGGCTCGAGTATAAGCCTAGGGTGGGAAATGCAGCTCTAGCCGTACACAGCCCTCATAGTGCCAGATATGCCCCCACAGTGCCAGATATGCCCTCATGCTGCCAGATATGCCCACAGTGCCAGATATGCCCCACAGTGCCAGATATGCCCCACAGTGCCAGATATGCCCCACAGTGCCAGATATGCCCTCATGCTGCCAGATATGCCCACAGTGCCAGATATGCCCCACAGTGCCAGATATGCCCTCATGCTGCCAAATATGCCCCAGTGCCAGATGTGCCAGATATGCCCTCATGCTGCCAGATATGCCCCACAGTGCCAGATGCGCCAGATATGCCCCACAGTGCCAGTTACTTACCCTCCGTTGCTCCCGCGCTGTCTTCTGAAGGAGGGACACGGAGGGCACAGTGCGCGCGTCTCTCCTGTGTCCCTCCTGCATCTCCAGGCGGCAGCGGCGTGTGTTAAAGGAAGTGCCGGTTCGTGCACTTCCTTTAACACACACACGCCGCTGCCGCCGGAGACGCAGGTGGGACACAGGAGAGCCGTGCGGTGTGCCCTCCGTGTCCCTCCTAAATACTGACTCTAGTATAAGCCGAGGGGGCTTTTTCAGCACAAAAAATATATATATATATTTCCAAATAGACAGCACTCCCAGTAAATACAACACAAGTGGTGCCTTCCGTTAGAGTCCTGTGCAGGGAACTCCAACTATAGCATACATACGGCGGCACTCCAATAAATCACGCTGACACCGGCAAGTGCTTCAACGTTTCGAGGGTTTATTCCCTCGTCATCAGGATAAAATACAATACACAAACTTACGTCTTAAATCCCCTCACCACACTGCGTGCAAGGCGCCTGGATCCGGAAATTGGTAGGCGTCGCCCACATGAGACGTCATCCTCCACTCCCCGTCTCCATGGCAGCCAAGGAACAATAACAAGAATACTGTGAAGTATAAAAAAGCGTCA
Source organism: Pseudophryne corroboree (assembly GCF_028390025.1). Lineage (NCBI taxonomy): Eukaryota > Metazoa > Chordata > Amphibia > Anura > Myobatrachidae > Pseudophryne > Pseudophryne corroboree. The sequence goes on along the minus strand of NC_086451.1, from coordinate 253,179,098 downwards.
TAAGGTCACAGCAAAAGCGAGCAATCATATATTATGCATACATAATAATCATATAGCATTTTAAGTCATAGTACTGAGCATTATTCTAAGCCAACATTACTGCAGATAAAAAACCAATCAGAAGCAAGATATTAATAAGATCAATAGACCTGAGATATGTGATAAGATCAAATTTTATGCCAGGTATATTGACGATTTATTCTCGATATGGACAGGTACTGAGGAGGCGTTCAATACATTTATCTCTGCACATAATACCTCGGATAGCCCCATTAAATTTACACATTCCATAGACAGTAGATCAGTGCATTTTCTGGATGTGTTAGTGGAACTGGAGGATGGTCATATTAGTACAAAATTATACAGTAAACAGACTGATCGTAACACTTTGCTTCATGATGCAAGTTTTCACCAAAACCTTTAAAATATGGCCTTCCCTATTCTCAATTTCTACGTGCAAGACGCATATGCAGTGACCACAATACAGCCATTTCCAATATTGACCATATGATTGAAAAATTTGTCAATCGAGGATATGATATACGAAAGTTGACACAATCAAAAAATAGGGCATTGGCCATACCACGTGACCAACTCTTTGCATCAAGAGATAGGAAGGTGGATGCTACAGACATCCCCTGGGTTAATCACTATAATGCAAGGAGCAGTGACATCAGTAAGATTGCTAAAAATGTATGGCCTATTGTAAGCAGTGATAAGAATTTGAATCTAAAAGATAAAACCCTGATGCCTTGTTACACCAGGGGTAAAAATATCTGCGATTGGGTTGTTAAAACGGATATTACTATGGCCAAAAATGATACTGTACAACAACGGTTCTTAGCCAGGAAGAATGGATGTTACAAGTGCTTGAATTGCACGACTTGTCACTCTATGGTTGCTGGCGATTCGTTCATGCATCCACATAGCGGCAAGAAATACTTAGACATCGGGTGACATGTACTACTAATTATATTATTTATATGATCACATGCCCATGTGGATTAAGCTACGTCGGTAAAACCGATAGGACACTGCGGGAACGGATGGCCACACATAGGCTATCAATTAGAAATGCTATTGAGAAGGGATATAGTGATCAGCCGGTTTCTAGGCATTTCATGAGTGCTGGTCATAATCTATCGGCCCTTAGATATAGGATTATAGACCATATTCCCCCTAGGCCTAGGGGAGGTGACAGATCCTCAGCCCTTTTACGCTGTGAATCAAGATGGATTCACAGGTTGGGCACTCTGTCACCGAGAGGCCTCAATGAGAATTTGGGGCTACACTGCTTCTTGTGATAATTGTACGACTGTTATGAAGGATTTATTATTAATATCTTGCTTCTGATTGGTTTTTTATCTGCAGTAATGTTGGCTTAGAATAATGCTCAGTACTATGACTTAAAATGCTATATGATTATTATGTATGCATAATATATGATTGCTCGCTTTTGCTGTGACCTTAAGACGCTTTTTTATACTTCACAGTATTCTTGTTATTGTTCCTTGGCTGCCATGGAGACGGGGAGTGGAGGATGACGTCTCATGTGGGCGACGCCTACCAATTTCCAGATCCAGGCGCCTTGCACGCAGTGTGGTGAGGGGATTTAAGACGTAAGTTTGTGTATTGTATTTTATCCTGATGACGAGGGAATAAACCCTCAAAACGTTGAAGCACTTGCCGGTGTCAGCGCGATTTATTGGAGTGCCGCCATATGTATGATATAGAGATATATATATATATATATATATATATATATATATATATATATATATATATATATATATATATATATATATTTAGGACCCTGGCGCACTTAGCCCCTCAGGGTACAGAATAATGTGTTAGCAATATGTGATATAGGAGAATGGAATCCCACACAACAGCTATAGGCACAGTCACATGTTCAATGTTTATATTACATATAAACAATAAAACTGCACTGGACTAGTAAAATTACATATAAATATCTATGAGTATAGATATAACAATGCACAGTAGATACTGGATGTATATCACAGAATACTTGTACTAAATAACGGGTTTTATGGTAAGAACTTACCCTTGTTAAAACTCTTTCTGCGAGGTACACTGGGCTCCACAAGTCTGGACAATGGGGTGTAGAGTAGGATCCCGATCCGAGGCACCAACAGGCTCAAAGCTTTGACTGTTCCCAGAATGCACAGCGCCGCCCCCTATCTCACCCCGCCTCCCAGCACAGGAGCTCAGTTTAGTTAACCAGCCCAATGCAGTAGCAGGAAAAGAGACGACAACGGTTAGTAGCCATATACACCACACTCTCACGACAACAGAAGTGTCAGCGGCTAATGCCATATCAACCCAAAGTAGCTAAGTGCGTCAAGGTGGGCGCCTTGTGGAGCCCAGTGTACCTCGCAGAAAGAGTTTTAACAAGGGTAAGTTCTTACCATAAAACTCGTTTTCTGCTGCAGGGTACACTGGGCTCCACAAGTCTGGACAATGGGGATGGCCTAAAGCAGTTCCTTATGGGAGGGGACGCACTGTAGCACGCACAAGAACCCGGCGTCCAAAGGAAGCATCCTGGGAAGCGGCAGTATCGAAGGCATAGAACCTTATGAACATGTTCCCGGAGGACCACGTAGCCGCCTTGCACAATTGGTCAAGGGTCGCACCACGTTGGGCCGCCCAAGAAGGTCCAACAGACCGAGTAGAATGGGCCGTAATGTGAACTGGAGCTGACAGACCAGCCTTCACATAAGCATGCGCAATCACCATTCTAATCCACCTGGCAAGGGTCTGCTTGTGAGCAGGCCAGCCACGTTTGTGAAATCCAAACAAAACAAAAGAGAATCAGACTTTCGAATAGAAGCAGTTCTCTTCACATAGATACGGAGAGCCCGTACCACATCCAAAGACCGCTCTTTGGGAGACAGATCAGGAGAAACAAGTGCCGGAACCACAATCTCCTGGTTAAGGTGGAACGAAGAAACCACCTTAGGTAAATATCCGGGACGAGTCCTAAGAACCGCCCGGTCACGGTGAAAAATCAGATATGGGGAACTACAAGACAAGGCACCCAAATCAGACACTCTTCTAGCAGAGGCAATAGCCAGCAAGAACACCACCTTAAGGGAAAGCCACTTAAGGTCAGCTGAACCAAGAGGTTCAAATGGAGGTTCCTGCAACGCCTCCAAAACCACAGACAAGTCCCAAGGAGCCACAGGCGGGACATAGGGAGGTTGGATACACAACACACCCTGAGTGAAAGTATGAACATCAGGTAAAGTCGCAATTTTTCTCTGAAACCACACCGACAAGGCAGAAATATGAACCTTGAGGGAGGCCAGACGCAGGCCTAAATCTAGGCCCTGCTGTAGAAAAGCTAAAAGTTTGGCTGTACTAAACTTGGAAGCGTCATAATGGTTAGATGCGCACCAAACAAAGTAGGAATGCCAGACCCGATGGTAAATCCGAGCAGAGGCCGGTTTCCGGGCCCGCAACATAGTTTTAATGACCTCTTCAGAAAAACCCTTAGCTCTTAAGACGGAAGCTTCAAGAGCCACGCCGTCAAAGACAGCTGGGCTAGGTCCTGGTAGACACAGGGGCCCTGAACGAGAAGGTCTGGGCGTTGAGGAAGTAGAAGTGAACGCTCTGGCGATAGGCCTTGCAGGTCTGAGAACCAGTGCCGTCTGGGCCACGCCGGAGCTATGAGAAGCAGATTTCCTTTTTCTTGCTTGAACTTCCGAATTACCCTGGGCAGGAGTGACACCGGTGGGAACACGTACGGCAGCCGAAACCTCCACGGCACCGCCAGCGCATCCACAAATGCTGCTTGATGATCCCTTTTCCTTGCTCCGAAGACCGGAACCTTGCGATTGTGTCGAGACGCCATCAGATCCACATCTGGAAGACCCCACCTTTCCACGAGGAGTTGAAACACTTCTGGATGGGGGCCCCACTCGCCGGCATGCAAGTCCTGCCTGAGAAAGTCCGCTTCCCAATTCAGGACTCCCGGAATGAATATTGCCGATATTGCCGGTAGATGGCGTTCTGCCCAACGTAGAATCCGTGAGATTTCCTTCATTGCCAAACGGCTTCGAGTGCCGCCTTGATAATTTATGTAAGCCACTGTGGTGGCGTTGTCCGACTGTACTTGAACAGGACGGTTCTGAATCAAATGCTGGGCTAGGTTCAACGCATTGAAGACCGCCCGCAATTCCAGAATGTTGATCGAGAGGAGAGATTCCTCCTTGGTCCACCGACCCTGCAAGGAGTGCTGCTCCAGCACGGCGCCCCAACCTCTTAGACTGGCATCTGTCGTCAACAGGACCCAGTTGGATATCCAGAAGGGACGGCCTCTGCACAATTGTCGGTCCTGGAGCCACCAGAGCAGCGACAGATCGACCTCCGGAGTCAAAGAGATAATTTGAGACCTGATCCGGTGAGGCAGGCCGTCCCACTTGGCTAGAATCAGCTTCTGGAGGGGGCGAGAATGAAATTGAGCATACTCCACCATGTCGAACGCTGACACCATGAGGCCCAGCACCTGCATTGCCGAATGTATCGACACTTGCGGATGAGAAAGGAAGCAACGAATCCTGTCCTGAAGTTTCAGGACTTTCTCCTGAGACAAGAACAACCTCTGGTTGTGAGTGTCCAACAGCGCTCCCAGATGCACCATGCTCTGAGCAGGGACCAGGGAGGATTTCTTCCAGTTGATGAGCCACCCGTGGGCTTGTAGAAACCAGACCGTCATATCCAGATGACGCAGGAGAAGATCTGGGGAATTTGCCAGGATTAACAAGTCGTCCAGATACGGCAGTATCCTGACCCCTTGACGGCGGAGTACCGCCGTCATCACCGCCATAACTTTGGTGAAGACTCGCGGAGCCGTTGTTAAACCAAAAGGTAACGCCAGAAACTGGTAATGGAGGTTGCCAATAGCGAACCTCAGGTATTGATGATGTGACACTGCTATAGGAATATGCAGGTTAGCATCCTGTAGTCCCCAGGTTCCAAGGCCAGAAATATAGAGCGAAGGGTTTCCATACGGAACTTGGAAACCTTCACAAACTTGTTCAGTGCCTTGAGGTTGAGAATGGGCCGGGAGGACCCATTCGGTTTCGGGACTAGAAACAGCGGAGAATAGTACCCCCGGCCCCTCTGAGCAAGAGGCACCTGTACTACGACTCCTGTATCCAGGAGGGTCTGTACCACCGAATGCAGAGTGTTTGCCTTTGTCTGGTCCGACGGGACATCTGTCTGGCAAAATCGATGAGGGGGTCGATTTTTGAAGGCTATGGCGTAACCTCGAGTGACAACTTCTCGTACCCAGGCATCTGAAGTGGTCTTCAACCATTCCTGGGTATACCCTAGAAGCCGGCCCCCCACCCTGGGATCCCGGCAGGCTTATCGGTCTTGGCTGCTGGCTGACGGGCAGCCCAGGCTCTTTTGGGCTTCGGCTTACCAGGTTTGGAAGTGCGGGCCTGCTTATGGTACGCCTGACCTTTTGCTTTACCTGAAGGACGAAAGGGGCGAAAGGACGTGCCTTTGGCCTTCAACACAGAAGGAGCTGTATTAGGCAGACAGGCAGTTTTGGCAGTAGCCAAGTCAGCCACTATCTTATTTAAGTCCTCCCCAAACAGAATATCCCCCTTGAAAGGGAGTACCTCCAGGGTTTTTCTAGAGTCCAGATCCACAGACCAGGATCTCAGCCACAATATCCTGCGAGCCAGGACTGACGTAGTAGAGGCCTTGGCTGCTAGGATACCGGCATCAGAAGCCGCCTCTTTAATATAGCGAGAAGCTGTGACAATATATGACAAGCATCGTCTAGCATGGTCAGAGGAGATTTCAGCCTCTAACTCCAAGGCCCATGCTTCAATAGCCTCTGCCGCCCATGTAGCTGCAATAGTGGGCCTTTGTCAGCACCTGTGAGGGTGTAAATCGCTTTTAGACAACCCTCGACACTTTTATCCATAGGCTCTTCTAAAGACGTGATGGTAGTGACAGGTAGAGCTGAGGAAACCACCATCGTAGCCACATGTGAGTCTACTGGAGGAGGCGTTTCCCAATTCTTAGACAGCTCTGGCGCGAGGGGATAGCGAGCCAGCATCTTCTTTTGAGGCACAAACTTAGTACGCGGGCTTTGCCAGGGTTCCTGACGTATATCCACTAGGTGGTCAGAGTGAGGTAAAACTTGTTTAATCACCTTCTGACGCTTGAACCGATCTGGTTTCTTAGGAGGAACGGATGGCTCGGGATCATCCGTAATCTGCAGAATTAACTTAATAGCCTCCAAAAGATCAGGAACATCCACATGTGAACTACCCTCCCCATCAGCCGTATCCGAGTCAGAACCTGTGGGGTCAGTGTATGTGCTGTCTTCATCAGACGAGGTGTCAGTGACAGCAGTGGATTGTGAGGAGATGAGCACTCGCTTAGAGGACCTCTTGGACTTAGACGAGCGTTGGTCAGACTTTTTAGTAGTCAGGGACTGGTTCAACTTCTTTAATTGAGCAGATAAATCGTCCGCCCATGGCGGGTTAGCTGCAGGGACCACATACGGTTGTACCGGCATTGGGGGTCCCATAGGGGGTGCTAGTTTATGAACTAGCGTATGCAGAAGCGTGGGAAAAAGCGGCCCACGGAGGGTCAGTATGTGCCTCCGTTGCCACAGTCCCACTGGGGGGCAAGGAGCCCCCAGAACCAGAGCCCACAGCTGCTATATTCTCCCCATATGTGCCTGTGGCTTCAGCAACACCAGCAGTGTGTTCCGCCCCAGAACAGTTACCCTCAGAAGCAGACATGATATAACTTGCAGTATGAGGTAACACAGTACAATTATTAGCAGCACTATGGGGGTAATTCCAAGTTGATCGCAGCAGGAAATTTTTTAGCAGTTGGGCAAAACCATGTGCACTGCAGGGGAGGCAGATATAACATGTGCAGAGAGAGTTAGATTTGGGTGGGTTATATTGTTTCTGTGCAGGGTAAATACTGGCTGCTTTATTTTTACACTGCAATTTAGATTGCAGATTGAACTCACCACACCCAAATCTAACTCTCTCTGCACATGTTATATCTGCCTCCCCTGCAGTGCACATGGTTTTGCCCAACTGCTACCAAAATTCTTGCTGCGATCAACTTGGAATTACCCCCTATATCCCTAAACCCAAACCCCTGCGCAGTGTAGTCAGCACCAGCAGAGATAATAAGAATTTACTTACCGATAATTCTATTTCTCATAGTCCGTAGTGGATGCTGGGGACTCCGTAAGGACCATGGGGAACAGCGGCTCCGCAGGAGACTGGGCACATCTAAAGAAAGCTTTAGGACCAACTGGTGTGCACTGGCTCCTCCCCCTATGACCCTCCTCCAAGCCTCAGTTAGGATACTGTGCCCGGACGAGCGTACACAATAAGGAAGGATTTTGAATCCCGGGTAAGACTCATACCAGCCACACCAATCACACCGTATAACTTGTGATCTGAACCCAGTTAACAGTATGATAACAGAGGAGCCTCTGAAAAGATGGCTCCCAACAATAATAACCCGATTTTTGTAACAATAACTATGTACAAGTATTGCAGACAATCCGCACTTGGGATGGGCGCCCAGCATCCACTACGGACTATGAGAAATAGAATTATCGGTAAGTAAATTCTTATTTTCTCTAACGTCCTAAGTGGATGCTGGGGACTCCGTAAGGACCATGGGGATTATACCAAAGCTCCCAAACGGGCGGGAGAGTGCGGATGACTCTGCAGCACCGAATGAGAGAACTCCAGGTCCTCCTCAGCCAGGGTATCAAATTTGTAGAATTTAGCTAACGTGTTTGCCCCTGACCAAGTAGCTGCTCGGCAAAGTTGTAAAGCCGAGACCCCTCGGGCAGCCGCCCAAGATGAGCCCACTTTCCTTGTGGAACGGGCTTTTACAGATTTTAGCTGTGGCAGGCCTGCCACAGAATGTGCAAGCTGAATTGTACTACAAATCCAACGAGCAATAGTCTGCTTAGAAGCAGGAGCACCCAGCTTGTTGGGTGCATACAGGATAAACAGCGAGTCAGATTTCCTGACTCCAGCCGTCCTGGAAATATTTTCAGGGCCCTGACAACATCCAGCAACTTGGATTCCTCCAAGTCCCTAGTAGCCGCAGGCACCACAATAGGTTGGTTCAGGTGAAAACGCTGGAACCACCTTAGGGAGAAACTGAGGACGAGTCCTCAATTCCGCCCTGTCCGAATGGAAAATCAGATAAGGGCTTTTACAGGATAAAGCCGCCAATTCTGACACGCGCCTGGCCCAGGCCAGGGCCAACAGCATGACCACTTTCCATGTGAGATATTTTAACTCCACAGATTTAAGTGGTTCAAACCAATGTGACTTTTGGAACCCAAACTACATTGAGATCCCAAATTGCCACTGGAGGCACAAAAGGAGGCTGTATATGCAGTACCCCTTTTACAAACGTCTAAACTTCAGGGACTGAAGCTAGTTCTTTTTTGGAAGAAAATTGACAGGGCCGAAATCTGAACCTTAATGGACCCCAATTTCAGGCCCATAGACACTCCTGTTTGCAGGAAATGTAGGAATCGACCCAGTTGAATTTCCTCCGTCGGGCCTTACTGGCCTCGCACTACGCAACATATTTTCGCCAATTGCGGTGATAATGTTTTTGCGGTTACATCCTTCCTGGCTTTAGATCAGGATATGGATGACTTCATCCGGAATGCCTTTTTTCCTTCAGGATCCGGTGTTCAACCGGCATGCCGTCAAACGCAGCCGCGGTAAGTCTTGGAACAGACAGGGTCCTTGCTGGAGCAGGTCCCTTCTTAGAGGTAGAGGCCACGGATCCTCCGTGAGCATCTCTTGAAGTTCCGGTTACCAAGTCCTTCTTGGCCAATCCGGAGCCACGAATATAGTGCTTTCTCCTCTCCATCTTATCAATCTCAGTACCTTGGGTATGAGAGGCAGAGGAGGGAACACATACACTGACTGGTACACCCACGGTGTTACCAGAGCGTCTACAACTATTGCCTGAGGGTCTCTTGACCTGGCGCAATACCTGTCGAGTTTTTTAATCATGTGGACGACTTCTGGGTGAAGTCCCCACTCTCCCGGGTGGAGGTCGTGCTGAGGAAGTCTGCTTCCCAGTTGTCCACTCCCGGAATGAATACTGTTGACAGTGCTATCACATGATTTTCCGCCCAGCGAAGAATCCCTGCAGCTTCTGCCATTGCCCTCCTGCTTCTTGTGCCACCCTGTCTGTTTACGTGGGTGACTGCCATGATGTTGTCCGACTGGATCAACACCGGCTGACCTTGAAGCAGAGGTCTTGCTAAGCTTAGAGCATTGTAAATGGCCCTTAGCTTCAGGATATTTATGTGAAGTGATGTATCCAGGCTTGACCCTAAGCCCTGGATATTCCTTCCCTGTGTGACTGCTCCCCAGCCTCGCAGGCTGGCATCCGTGGTCACCAGGACCAAGTCCTGAATGCCGAATCTGCGGCCCTCTAGAAGATGCAACCACCACAGGATGGATACCCTTGTCCTTGGTGACAGGGTTATCCGCTGATGCATCTGAAAATGCGACCCGGACCATTTGTCCAGTAGGTTCCACTGGAAAGTTCTTGCGTGGAATCTAACGAATGGGATTGCTTCGTAGGAAGCCACCATTTTTACCCAGAACCCTTGTGCATTGATGCACTGAGACTTGGTTCGGTTTTAGGAGGTTCCTGACTAGCTCGGATAACTCCCTGGCTTTCTCTTCCGGGAGAAACACCTTTTTTCTGGACTGTGTCCAGGAACATCCCTAGGAAACAGAAGACAAGTCGTCGGAACCAGCTGCGATTTTGGAATATTGAGAATCCAATCGTGCTGCCGCAACACTACCTGAGATAGTGCTACACCGACTTCCAACTGTTCCCTGGATCTTACCCTTATCAGGGAATCGTCCAAGTAAGGGATAACTAAAATTCCCTTCCTTCGAAGGGATATCATTTCGGCCATTACCTTGGTAAAGACCCGGGGTGCCGTGGACCATCCCTACGGCAGCGTCTGAACGGATAGTGACAGTTCTGTACCATAACCTGAGGTACCCTTGGTGAGAAGGGTAAATTTTGACATGAAGGTAAGCATCCTTGATGTCCCGAGACATCATGTAGTCCCCTTCTTCCAGGTTCGCAATCACTGCTCTGAGTGACTCAATCTTGAATTTGAACCTCTGTATGTAAGTGTTCAAAGATTTTAGATTTTAGATTTAGATTTAGAATCGGTCTCACCGAGCCGTCTGGCTTCGGTACCACAATAGTGTGGAATAATACCCCGTTCCCTGTTGCAGGAGGGGTACCTTGATTATCACCTGCTGGGAATACAGCTTGTGAATGGCTTCCAAAACTGCCTCCCTGTCAGAGGGATACGTCGGTAAAGCCGACTTTTGGAAACGGCGAGGGGGAGACGTCTCGAATTCCAATATGTACCCTTGAGATATTACCTGAAGGATCCAGGGGTCTACTTGCGAGTGAGCCCACTGCGCACTGAAATTCATTGAGAACGGGCCCCCACCGTGCCTGAGCTTGTAAGGCCCTAGCGTCATACTGAGGGCTTGGCAGAGGCGGGAAAGGGTTTCTGTTCCTGGGAACTGGCTAATCTCTTCAGCCTTTTTCCTCTCCCTCTGTCACGAGCAGAAAAGAGGAACCTTTTGTCCGCTTGCCAACAAAGGACTGCGCCTGATAATACGGCGTCTTATTTTGAGAGGCGACCTGGGGTACAAACGTGGATTTCCCAGTTGTTGCCGTGGCCACCAGGTCTAAAAGACCGACCCCAAATGTCCCTTTTCAAAGGCAATACTTCCAAATGCCGTTTGGAATCCGCATCACCTGACCATTTTACTGGTAGAATTGGACAACGCACTTATACTTGATGCCAGTCGGCAAATATTCCGCTGTGCATCATGCATATATAGAAATGCATCTTTTAAATGCTCTATAGGCAATAATATACTATCCTTATCTAGGATATCAATATTTCCAGTCAGGGAATCCGACCATGCCAACCCAGCACTGCACCTCCAGGCTGAGGCGATTGCTGGTCGCAGTATAACACCAGTATGTGTGTGAATACATTTTTGGATACCCTCCTGCTTTCTATCAGCAGGATCCTTAAGGGCGGCCATCTCATGAGAGGGTAGAGCCCTTGTTCTTACAAGCGTGTGAGCGCCTTATCCCCCCTAGGGGGTGTTTCCCAACGCACCCTAACCTCTGGCGGGAAAGGGTATACACCAATACTTTTTAAGAAATTATCAATTGTTATCGGGGGGAAACCCACGCATCATCACACACCTCATTTTATTTCTCAGATTCAGGAAAACTACAGGTAGTTTTTCCCTCACCGAACATAATACCCCTTTTTGGTGGTACTCGTATTATCAGAAATGTATAAAACATTTTCCATTGTCTCAATCATGTAACGTGTGGCCCTACTGGAAATCACGGTTGTCTCTTCACCGTCGACACAGGAGTCAGTATCCGTGTCGGCGTCTGTATCTGCCATCTGAGGTAACGGGCGCTTTAGAGCCCCTGACGGCCTATGAGACATCTGGACAGGCACAAGCTGAGTAGCCGGCTGTCTCATGTCAACCACTGTTTTTTTATACAGAGCTGACACTGTCACGTAATTTTCAACAGTACATCCACTCAGGTGTCGACCCCCTAGGGGGTGACATCACTGTTACAGACACTCTGCTCCGTCTCCACATCATTTTTCTCCTCATACATGTCGACACAAACGTACCGACACACAGCACACACACAGGGAATGCTCTGATAGAGGACAGGACCCCACTAGCCCTTTGGGGAGACAGAGGGAGAGTATGCCAGCACACACCAGAGCGCTATATATATATACAGGGATATCCTTATATAAGTGTTTTTCCCCTTATAGCTGCTGTATGTTTTAATACTGCGCCTAATTAGTGCCCCCCTCTCTTTTTTTAACCCTTTCTGTAGTGTAGTGACTGCAGGGAAGAGCCAGGGAGCTTCCCTCCAACTGAGCTGTGAGGGAAAATGGCGCCAGTGTGCTGAGGAGATAGGCTCCGCCCCCTTTTTGTCGGCCTTATCTCCCGTTTTTCTGTATATTCTGGCAGGGGTTAAATGCATCCATATAGCCCAGGAGCTATATGTGATGTATTTTTTGCCATGTAAGGTATTTTTATCATGTTTTATTGCGTCTCAGGGCGCCCCCCCCAGCGCCCTGCACCCTCAGTGACCGGAGTATGAAGTGTGCTGAGAGCAATGGCGCACAGCTGCAGTGCTGTGCGCTACCTTATTGAAGACAGGAACGTCTTCTGCCGCCGATTTTTCCGGACCTCTTCGCTCTTCTGGCTCTGTAAGGGGGCCGGCGGCGCGGCTCCGGGACCCATCCAGGCTGGGCCTGTGATCGTCCCTCTGGAGCTAATGTCCAGTAGCCAAGAAGCCCAATCCACTCTGCATGCAGGTGAGTTCGCTTCTTCTCCCCTTAGTCCCTCGATGCAGTGAGCCTGTTGCCAGCAGGTCTCACTGAAAATAACAAACCTAAACTAAAACTTTCACTAAGAAGCTCAGGAGAGCCCCTAGTGTGCACCCTTCTCGTCGGGCACAGAAATCTAACTGAGGCTTGGAGGAGGGTCATAGGGGGAGGAGCCAGTGCACACCAGTTGGTCCTAAAGCTTTCTTTAGATGTGCCCAGTCTCCTGCGGAGCCGCTGTTCCCCATGGTCCTTACGGAGTCCCCAGCATCCACTTAGGACGTTAGAGAAAAAGGAGAGATATGGTGACTAAATCACAGAGAAAAAATAAGATTTTACTCACCGGTAAATCTATTTCTCGTAGTCCGTAGTGGATGCTGGGACTCCGTAAGGACCATGGGGAATAGCGGCTCCGCAGGAGACTGGGCACAACTAAAGAAAGCTTTAGGACTACCTGGTGTGCACTGGCTCCTCCCACTATGACCCTCCTCCAGACCTCAGTTAGGATACTGTGCCCGGAAGAGCTGACACAATAAGGAAGGATTTTGAATCCCGGGTAAGACTCATACCAGCCACACCAATCACACCGTATAACTCGTGATACTATACCCAGTTAACAGTATGAAATATAACTGAGCCTCTCAACAGATGGCTCAACAATAACCCTTTAGTTAGGCAATAACTATATACAAGTATTGCAGACAATCCGCACTTGGGATGGGCGCCCAGCATCCACTACGGACTACGAGAAATAGATTTACCGGTGAGTAAAATCTTATTTTCTCTGACGTCCTAAGTGGATGCTGGGACTCCGTAAGGACCATGGGGATTATAACAAAGCTCCCAAACGGGCGTGAGAGTGCGGATGTCTCTGCAGCACTGAATGAGCAAACTCTAGGTCCTCCTCAGCCAGGGTATCAAACTTGTAGACTCATGCAAAAGTGTTTGAACCCGACCAAGTAACAGCTCGGCAAATTTGTAAAGCCGAGACCCCTCGGGCAGCCGCCCAAGAAGAGCCCACTTTCCTCGTGGAATGGGCTTTTACAGATTTAGGGTGCGGCAGTCCAGCCGCAGAATGTGCAAGTTGAATCGTGCTACCGATCCAGCGAGCAATAGTCTGCTTAGAAGCAGGAGCACCCAGCTTGTTGGGTGCATACAGGATAAATAGCGAGTCAGTTTTCCTGACTCCAGCCGTCCTGGAAACATACTTTTCAGGGCCCTGACTACGTCCAGTAACTTGGAATCCTCCAAGTCCCAAGTAGCCGCAGGCACCACAATAGGTTGGTTCACATGAAAAACTGATACCACCTTAGGAAGGAATTGGGAACGAGTCCTCAATTCCGCCTTATCCATATAAAATACAGATAAGGGCTTTTGCATGACAAAGCCGCCAATTCTGATACACGCCTGGCCGATGCCAAGGCCCACAGCATGACCACTTTCCACGTGAGGTATTGTAGCTCCACGGATTTAAGTGGCTCAACCCAATGCGACTTCAGGAAATCCAACACCACGTTGAGATCCCACGGTGCCACTGGAGGCACAAACGGGGCTGACTATGCAGCACTCCCTTAACAAAAGTCTGAACTTCAGGCAGTGAAGCCAGTTCTATTTTGGAAGAAAATCGATAGAGCCGAAATCTGGACCTTAATGGAACCCAATTTTAGGCCCATAGTCACCTCTGACAGTAGGAAGTGCAGAAATCGACCTAGCTGAAATTCCTCCTTTGGGGCCTTCCTGGCCTCACAGCACGCAACATATTTCCGCCATATGCGGTGATAATGGTTTGCGTTCACTTCTTTCCTAGCTTTAAGTAGCGTAGGGATAACCTCCTCCGGAATGCCCTTTTCCTTTAGGATCTGGCGTTCAACCGCCATGCCGTCAAACGCAGCCGCGGTACGTCTTGGAACAGACAGGCCCCCTGCTGCAGCAGGTCCTGTCTGAGCGGCAGAGGCCATGGGTCCTCTGAGATCATTTCTTGGAGTTCTGGGTACCAAGCTCTTCTTGGCCAATCCGGAACAATGAGTATAGTTCTTACTCCTCTCCTTCTTATTATTCTCATTACCCTGGGTAAGAGAGGCAGAGAAGGGAACACATACACAGACTGGTACACCCACGGTGTTACCAGAGCGTCCACAGCTATCGCCTGAGGGTCCCTTGACCTGGCGCTATATCTTAGTAGCTTTTTGTTGAGGCGGGACGCCATCATGTCCACCTGTGGCCTTTCCCAACGGTGTACAATCATTTGGAAGACTTCTGGATGAAGTCCCCACTCTCCCGGGTGGAGGTCGTGTCTGCTGAGAAAGTCTGCTTCTCAGATGTCCACTCCGGGAATGAACACTGCTGACAGTGCTAACACATGATTTTCCGCCCATCGGAGAATCCTTGTGGCTTCTGCCATTGCCATCCTGCTTCTTGTGCCGCCCTGTCGGTTTACATGAGCGACCGCCGTGATGTTGTCTGACTGGATCAGCACCGGCCGGTGTTGAAGCAGGGGTCTAGCCTGACTTAGGGCATTGTAAATGGCCCTTACTTCCAGAACATGTATGTGTAGGGAAGTCTCCTGACTTTTCCATAGGCCTTGGAAGTTTCTTCCCTGTGTGACTGCCCCCCAGCCTCGAAGGCTGGCATCCGTGGTCACCAGGACCCAGTCCTGTATGCCGAATCTGCGGCCCCCTAGAAGATGAGCACTCCGCAGCCACCACAACAGCGACACCCTGGCCCTTGGAGAGAGGGTTATCCGCCGATGCATCTGAAGATGCGACCCGGACCACTTGTCCCACAGATCCCACTGGAAGATCCTTGCATGGGACCTGGCGAATGGAATTTCTTCGTAAGAAGCTACCATCTTTCCCAGGGCTCGCGTGCATTGATGCACCGACACCTGTATTTGTATTAGGAGGTCTCTGTCTAGAGACGACAACTCCTTGGACTTCTCCTCCGGGAGAAACCCTTTTTATCCTGTTCTGTGTCCAGAACCATACCCAGGAACAGTAGACGCGTCGTAGGAACCAGCTGCGACTTTGGAATATTCCGAATCCAGCCGTGCTGTTGTAGCACTTCCCGAGATAGTGCTACTCCGACGAACAACTGCTCCCTGGACCTCGCCTTTATAAGGAGATCGTCCAAGTACGGGATAATTATTTCGGCCATTACCTTGGTAAATACCCTCGGTGCCGGGGACAGACCAACGGCAACGTCTGGAATTGGTAATGACAATCCTGTACCACAATTTTGAGGTACTCCTGGTGAAGAGGGTAAATAGGGACATGCAGGTAAGCATCCTTGATGTCCAGTGATACCCTGAAATTCTCCAGGCTTGCAATAATCGCCCTGAGCGATTCCATTTTGAACTTGAACCTTCGTATATAAGTGTTCAAGGATTTCAATTTTAGAATGGGTCTCACCGAACCGTCTGGTTTCATTACCACAACATTTTGGAATAGTAACCCCGGCCTTGTTGAAGGAGGGGTACCTTGATTTCACCTGCTGGAAGTACAGCTTGTGAATTGCCGCCAGTACTACCTTTTTCCGAGGGCAGCCGGCAAGGCTGATGTGAGGTAACGGCGAGGGGGAGTCGCCTCGAACTCCAGCCTGTATCCCTGTGATACTACTTGCAGAACCTAGGGATCCACCTGTGGGCAAGCCCATTGGTCCCTGAAGTTCCCGAGACGCGCCCCCACCGCACCTGTCTCCACCTGTGGAGCCCCAGCGTCATGCGGTGGACTCAGAGGAAGCGGGGGAAGATTTTTGATCCTGGGAACTGGCTGTCTGGTGCAGCTTTTTCCTTCTTCCCTTGTCTCTGTGCAGAAAGGAAGCGCCTTTGACCCGCTTGCTTTTCTGAAGCCGAAAGGACTGTACCTGAAAATACGGTGCTCTCTTAGGCTGTGAGGAAACCTGAGGTAAAAAATTTTCTTCCCAGCTGTTGCTGTGGATACGAGGTCCCAGAGACCATCCCCAAACAATTCCTCACCCTTATAAGGCAGACTCTCCGTGTGCCTTTTAAAGGCAGCATCACCTGTCCACTGCCGGGTCTCTAATACCCTCCTGGCAGAATGGACATTGCATTAATTCTGGATGCCAGCCGGCAAATATCCCTCTGTGCATCCTTCATATATACGACGACGTCTTTAATATGCTCTATGTTAGCAAAATATTATCCCTGTCTAGGGTATTAATATTATCTGACAGGGTATCAGACCACGCTGCAGCAGCACTATTTATGCTGAGGCAATTGCAGGTCTCAGTATAGAACCTGAGTGTGTATATACAGACTTCAGGATAGCCTCCTGCTTTAATCAGCAGGCTCCTTCAAGGTGGCCGTATCCTAAGACGGCAGTGCCACCTTTTTTGACAAACGTGTGAGCGCCTTATCCACCCTAGGGGATATCTCCCAACGTGACCTATCCTCTGGCGGGAAAGGGTACGCCATCAGTAACTTTTTAGAAATTACCAGTTTCTTATCGGGGGAACCCACGCTTCTTTACACACTTCATTCACTCATCTGATGGGGGAACAAAACACTGGCAGCTTTTTTCCCCAAAAATAAAACCCCTTTTATGTGGTACTTGGGTTCATGTCAGAAATGTGTAACACATTTATCATTGCCGATATCATGTAACGGATGTTCCTAGTGGATTGTGTATATATCTCAACCTTGTCGACACTGGAGTCAGGCTCCGTGTCGACATCTGTGTCTGCCATCTGAGGTAACGGGCGTTTTTTGAGCCCCTGATGGCCTTTGAGACGCCTGGGCAGGCGCGGGCTGAGAAGCCGGCTGTACCACAGCTGTTACGTCATCCAGCCTTTTATGTAAGGAGTTGACATTGTCGGTTAATACCTTCCACCTATCCATCCACTCTGGTGTCGGCCCCACAGGGGGCGACATCCCATTTATCGGCCTCTGCTCCGCCTCCACGTAACCTTCCTCATCCAACATGTCGACACAGCCGTACCGACACACCGCACACACACAGGGAATGCTCTGACTGGAGGACAGGACCCCACAAAGTCCTTTGGGGAGACAGAGAGAGAGTATGCCAGCACACACCAGAGCGCTATATAATGTAGGGATTAACACTATAACTGAGTGATTTTTCCCCCAATAGCTGCTTGTATACACATATTTCGCCTAAATTTAGTGCCCCCCCTCTCTTTTTAACCCTTTGAGCCTGAAAACTACAGGGGAGAGTCTGGGGAGCTATCTTCCAGCTGCACTGTGAAGATAAAATGGCGCCAGTGTGCTGAGGGAGATAGCCCCGCACCTTTTTCGGCTGACTTTTCTCCCGCTTTTTCATGGATTCTGGCAGGGGTAATTTATCACATATATAGCCCTGGGACTATATATTGTGATGATTTGCCAGCCAAGGTGTATTATATTGCCCTCAGGGCGCCCCCCCCCCCCCAGCTCCCTGCACCCATCAGTGACCGGAGTGTGAGGTGTGCATGAGGAGCAATGGCGCACAGCTGCAGTGCTGTGCGCTACCTTGTTGAAGACAGAAGTCTTCTGCCGCCGATTTTCCGGAACACTTCTTGCTTCTGGCTCTGTAAGGGGGCCGGCGGTGCGGCTCCGGGAACGAACACCAAGGTCGGGTCCTGCGGTCGATCCCTCTGGAGCTAATGGTGTCCAGTAGCCTAAGAAGCCCAAACTACCACCAGTTAGGTAGGTTCGCTTCTTCTCCCCTTAGTCCCTCGCTGCAGTGAGTCTGTTGCCAGCAGATCTCACTGTAAAATAAAAAACCTAAAATATACTTTCTTTCTAGGAGCTCAGGAGAGCCCCTAGTGTGCATCCAGCTCAGCCGGGCACAAGATTCTAACTGAGGTCTGGAGGAGGGTCATAGTGGGAGGAGCCAGTGCACACCAGGTAGTCCTAAAGCTTTCTTTAGTTGTGCCCAGTCTCCTGCGGAGCCGCTATTCCCCATGGTCCTTACGGAGTCCCAGCATCCACTTAGGACGTCAGAGAAATACGTAATACAGTATATCTTTGTGAAAATCCTATATTAAATAACACCTGACCCACCAAGCCCCCTCAGGTTATAGAATATAAGGATAGCAAGTTGAGTGAAAGACACGAGATGGACACCACTCAGCTATCAATGCACACACAAATAGTCACAGTTTGTACAATGCAGAGGTTATTACAGACAATAATACTGCACTGGACTAGCTTACACAGCTATATAGAGTCAATAGATATAACACTACACAGTAAGAAACTGGATGTATATCACAGGGTAATTGTACTATAAACCCCTGACTAAATGCACTCTTTCTTAACTAACACTGACTAAACAGGCAGGTAGAATACTTAAGTGTCATGTAAAGGCACAACGCTGACAACCAGGCGGCTTTACATAGGAGGATTTGCCCAAGCAGTCCCAGGAACAGTGAGCTGAGGAGTAATGGCGCCGCAGACACTGACAGGGAGTGAGGAAAAGACAGAGATGCAGCTCCAGGGCGGGAACACTTGCTGGAAATGGCGCCCTGGGGCTGGGGGAGGGGCTTCAGGTCTAAGCCTTATCCCCCTTGCTGGCAAAACCACGGGGTACTGTGGGCGATATTAAAATCGGTTTTAAGAGAAAACCTGACCTGCGCTCATGCCCTGGTGATCTAGTGGGATTGCCTGTATCCACAGTGTCCACCGCCAGCGCGCGCGGCCCGCCGGATTGCGATAAAGACCGGGTCCCGCGAGCGGGACCCACTTACCACCTCCCGAAGCGCGGCCACGCGATCCTGGAGAGCCCCTGCCGTGTGTGTCTAACATGAAGAAAACCGGAGCCTCCGCTGTAGGTATCCGGCAACCAGGGCTCGGGAGTGTACAGCGCCGCTGCGGAGAGCTGGAGCTGCAGCAGTGAATGTCACAAGACATTTACCACCGCTGCTGCCCTTGAAGTCTTCACTTTTTACCTCATAAAAAGCTTTTCTCAGGGCTGCTTGGAGCAGCCCCTCTGTTAAGTGCCTGCTTACTGCAGCACCAACTGACAAACTGAGCTCCTGTGCTGTGAGGCGGGGTGAGATAGGGGGCAGCGCTGTGCATTCTGGGAACAGTCAAAGCTTTGAGCCTGTTGGTGCCTCGGATCGGGATCCTACTCTACACCCCATTGTCCAGACTTGTGAAGCCCAGTGTACCCCGCAGCAGAAATTCAGATAGCAGTACACTTGTTCTTAACTAACACTGTAAAAATTACATGTAGAATACTTAAGTGCCTGTAAATGCACAGCGCTGATGAGACAGGCGGCTTTACAGAGGAGACAGAGCCGTGCAGTCCCGGAGATCAGCGCAGCTAGTAGTGAAGATGGCGCCAAAATCTCTGTCAGGGAGTGAGGGAGAGAGAAATGCAGCTCCAGGGCGGGAACACCAGCAGTAGATGGCGCCCGCAGCTGGGGGAGGGGCTACAGCCTTATCCCCTATGCTGGGCCTCACCACCGGGTTCTATGGAGCCTATATTAAACGTATTTTACTAAATCCGACTTGTGCTCCCTGCCCTGGTGGATATAGTGGGGTCCCTGTGCAGTACAGTGTCCACGCCAGCGGCGCTGTCTGTCTCCTGGGACCGCAATTTACCGGCAGGTCCCACCTGGGGGGCCCTCTTACCTCCTCCCTGATGTGCAGCCACGCGATCCAGGAGAACATCAGCGGTGTGTGCCTGAAGTCCATTGCGCCTCAGTTACAAGTACCCGGGAACCAGGCCGCAGGAGTATGCAGCGCTGCTTGGGGAGGTGATGGAGCCGCTGTGGCCCTTGATGTCTTCTTAAAAAGCTCTTTTCAGGGCTGCCTAGCATAGCCCCCCTGTTAGTGGCCTGCTATGCAGGCACCAACTTACAAACTGAGCTCCAGTGCCTGGAGGCGGGGCTATAGAGGAGGCGGTGCAATGCATCCTGGGAACAGTCAAAGCTTTAGCCTGTTGGTGCCTCGGATCAAGATCCAACTCTACACCCCAATGTTATTCCATGTGGAATACCATTGTACCCCGCTGCAGAAATCCCATATTCTCCGTCATCCACTAGGGGACACTGGAGGCAGTAGACACAGGGGACGTCCCAAAGATTCCCTCTTGGGCGGAAGAGCGCTGAGGAGCCTGCAAAACCAATTGGACAAAACGAGAAGCTGAAGCTGCAAACATATCAAACTTGTAAAACTAAACAGAGGTATGTATTCTGGACCAAGTTGCTGCACGGCAAAGCTGCGTCGTAGAAGAACCACGAGTCGTAGCCCAAGACGTACCCACAGATCGTGTGGAGTGCGCCACTACTGAAGCAGGCGGTGGCTGAGCATTGCTTAAATAAACTTGATGGATGGCCAACCTACTGTGATCCATCTAGCCAAAGTCTGTTTGGTAGCTGGTAAAGGTGCCATTTGAGCTACATAAATCTTTAATGCTTGAACCACATCAAGGGTGGAAGACAATCCAGTTTCATCCAGGAAAGTATGAACTACAATAGGCTGCTTTATATGAAACGTGGAGACGACCTTTGTGCCTTCAATTTCTCAGAGACAACCTGTGTGTCTCCAATGGTCTCCAATTTCTGGTCAGATGGCTGCTTTAAAGACGTGGACTGTTAGATCAGTCTTTTTGGACAGCATGGAGATTGAGGAATCCACTTGCGGAGGATGTTCCCATTTTTTTCAGTCATAGATGCTGAATACGGATAATTTGAGAGAAAACGTTTTGGCGTTTGAAAATGCTTATCTGGGTTTTTCCAAGCCTCAGAATGCTGATCATCAAGTGTCTGGGAGAAAGGAAAAGTTACAGACGATTTCTGCAATTACCAAATAATGAGGTGTCCGGAGATTCCGGCGCCACCGTATCAGCAATATTTAATATCTGTCGGACTGCCAAAAGGAGAGGTTCAATCCCCTGCGAGGCATCTTGTGTAGAAGAATCCTCTGTGTCTGACACTTCTCCTAGCTCACGTTCCTCATGTGACAACAGCTCTTCCTCAGACTCATCCGATTGGAGGACCTAAGGAAGCGCCCGCTTTTTAGGAAGACGTATAGGTGCTGTTGCTGATCTAGCTAAAGAATCCATACGCTTAACCAAACACTCCATAGATTTGGCCAGGCCTGTAGCCACACAGGTTCTGTGGAAATAGAAGAGGAGGCCACCAGCTCAGAGATTAAATCAGCCATAACTCCTGCAAGGGCAGTAGCCCACAGAGTAGAATTGCTGGACTCATGTGAAGGGCCAGCCTTAGCAGCCTCTGCAGCACAGGGCTCACATAAGGAAGAGCCCCCAGTTGCTTGAGATAATGTTTTGTTGCATCTAGAGCAGACAAAAACCTCCTGTGATGTTTTTGCAGCCATTCCTCTACCTGCCATTGTGCTGTTGTGTGATTAGAGGAATAAGACAGACAACACAAATGCACACAATGGGGTATATTTACAAAGATTCGTGTTTTGGCCGTTTTGAAGGGTGTTTGAACTCGAATGGTATCGGGTGCATTTTACGGCAACTTTTTGAATCCTGATACGATCATTCACTAAGCTGCCGAGTTTTGCACAATCGTTTTTTCCGATGTCGATGTGATTCGTAATATCAGGCAGTGTTTTACGGGAGTGATGAGTAAAACACTGCCTGAAAAAACACAAGGAATCCCGGCCGGATCTGTGAGATCCGTGCAGGGCTTCATTGTGTACCTAAAAAAGTTGATAAAAGTCTTAAAAAAAATCTGAAAAAAAATTGCGTGGGGTCCCCCCCTCCTAAGCACAACCAGCCTCGGGCTCTTTGAGCCGGTCCTGGTTGAAAAAATATGGGGGGGGGAATGACAGGGGTTCCCCCATATTTAATCAGCCAGCACCGGGCTCTGCGCCTGGTCCTGGTTCCAACAATACGGAGGACAAAAAGCGTAGGGGTCCCCCGTATTTCTGAAACTAACACCGGGCTCCACTAGCTGGGGAGATAATGCCAAGCCGGGGGACACTTTGATATCGGTCCCTGCGGCCGTGCCATTAAAACCCCAACTAGTCACCCCTGGCCGGGGTACCCTGGAGGAGTGGGGACCCCTTCAATCAAGGGGTCCCCCCCCTCCAGCCACCCAAGGGCCAGGGGTGAAGCCCGAGGCTGTCCCCCCCATCCAAGGGCGGCGGATGGGGGGGCTGATAGCCTTGTGTGAAATTGTGAATATTGTTTTTAGTAGCAGTACTACAAGTCCCAGCAAGCCCCCCCCCGCAAGCTGGTACTTGGAGAACCACAAGTACCAGCATGCGGTGGAAAACCGGGCCCGCTGGTACCTGTAGTAGTACTACTACTAAAAAAATACCCCAATAAAAACAGGACACACACCGTGACAGTACAACTTTATTACATACATGCACACATACTTACCTATGTTCCCACTAGGCTCGGTCCTCTTCTCCATGTAGAATCCTAGGGGTACCTGTGAAAAAAATTCTACTCACATAATCCAGTGAAGAATACGACCTTTGAATAATCCACGTACTTGGCAAAAAAATAAAACGGAAACCCGACCACGCACTCCATTGTAGCCAATGGTGGGAACTTTGCGGTCAGCGGCGAGGTTACTTTCGGTCAACCGCTGACCGCAAAGTTCCCACCATTGGCTACAATGGAGCGCATAGGCGCTACATTGCATCACTGCCGTGTGCTGCCTGACAGACACTACAGGAGCACACAGCCAATCAGGAGGGTGCCACGACGTGGCGCTCCCCGATTGGCTGAAGGGACCCTCTTTGACAGGAGTCAGGGGGGTTCCTGGCAGTCGGGGAAAGGGGGCCCATGTGTAAACATGGGACCCCTTTCAGTGCGTGGTCGGGTTTCCGTTTTATTTTTTTGCCAAGTACGTGGATTATTCAAAGGTCGGATTCTTCACTGGATTATGTGAGCATAATTTTTTTCACAGGTACCCCTAGGATTCTACATGGAGAAGAGGACCGAGCCTCGTGGGAACATAGGTAAGTATGTGTGCATGTATGTAATAAAGTTGTACTGTCACGGTGTGTGTGTCCTGTTTTTATTGGGGTATTTTTTTAGTAGTAGTACTACTACAGGTACCAGCGGGCCCGGTTTTCCACCGCATGCTGGTACTTGTGGTTCTCCAAGTACCAGCTTGCGGGGGAGGCTTGCTGGGACTTGTAGTACTGCTACTAAAAACAATATTCACAATTTCACACAAGGCTATCAGCCCCCCATCCGCCGCCCTTGGATGGGGGGGGGGACAGCCTCGGGCTTCACCCCTGGCCCTTGGGTGGCTGGAGGGGGGGACCCCTTGATTGAAGGGGTCCCCACTCCTCCAGGGTACCCCGGCCAGGGGTGACTAGTTGGGGTTTTAATGGCACGGCCGCAGGGACCGATATCAAAGTGTCCCCCGGCTGTGGCATTATCTCCCCAGCTAGTGGAGCCCGGTGCTGGTTTCAGAAATACGGGGGACCCCTACGCTTTTTGTCCCCCGTATTTTTGGAACAAGGACCAGGCGCAGAGCCCGGTGCTGGTTGATTAAATATGGGGGAACCCCTGTCATTTTTTTCGCCATATTTTTTCAACCAGGACCGGCTCAAAGAGCCCGAGGCTGGTTATGCTTAGGAGGGGGGACCCCACGCAATTTTTTTTTTACAGATTTTACACTAAACAGACCCTTTCCCATAGATAACCATGCACAGATCTCACTGATCCGTGCATGGTTATCCAAACTCGACTGGAAAAAGCAGGTCTATTTTATTGCTGCTTTTTTTAATGAATCGAAAAAAAAACAGACCCGCACTTGAGCACTCAGAAACTAACACCCAAATACGAATGAATAGTGAATGCCCGTATTCTATGAAATAACAGCCGCGTTTGACCGATGGTCTATTCATTCGTATTTGTGAACGTTGTCATTCAAACCATTACGAATAGTCCAAACACTGCCGAGATTGGTGCTTAGTGAATTCCCGGATTGGGACTTAGAAAAAAAAAATAAGAATTTACTTACCGATAATTCTATTTCTCGTAGTCCGTAGTGGATGCTGGGGACTCCGTAAGGACCATGGGGAATAGCGGCTCCGCAGGAGACTGGGCACAAAAGTAAAAGCTTTAGGACTACCTGGTGTGCACTGGCTCCTCCCCCTATGACCCTCCTCCAAGCCTCAGTTAGGATACTGTGCCCGGACGAGCGTACACAATAAGGAAGGATTTTGAATCCCGGGTAAGACTCATACCAGCCACACCAATCATACCGTACAACCTGTGATCTGAACCCAGTTAACAGCATGATAACAGAGGAGCCTCTGAAAAGATGTCTCACAACAATAATAACCCGATTTTTTGGTAACAATAACTATGTACCAGTATTGCAGACAATCCGCACTTGGGATGGGCGCCCAGCATCCACTACGGACTACGAGAAATAGAATTATCAGTAAGTAAATTCTTATTTTCTCTAACGTCCTAAGTGGATGCTGGGGACTCCGTAAGGACCATTGGGATTATACCAAAGCTCCCAAACGGGCGGGAGAGTGCGGATGACTCTGCAGCACCAAATGAGAGAACTCCAGGTCCTCCTCAGCCAGGGTATCAAATTTGTAGAATTTTACAAACGTATTTGCTCCTGACCAAGTAGCTGCTCGGCAAAGTTGTAAAGCCGAGACCCCTCGGGCAGCCGCCCAAGATGAGCCCACCTTCCTTGTGGAATGGGCTTTTACAGATTTTGGCTGTGGCAGGCCTGTTACAGAATGTGCAAGCTGAATTGTACTACAAATCCAACGAGCAATAGTCTGCTTAGAAGCAGGAGCACCCAGCTTGTTGGGTGCATACAGAATAAACAACGAGTCAGATTTTCTGACTCCAGCCGTCCTGGAAACCTATATTTCCAGGGCTCTGACAACGTCCAGCAACTTGGAGTCCTCCAAGTCCCTAGTAGCCGCAGGCACCACAATAGGTTGATTCAGGTGAAACGCTGAAAACCACCTTAGGGAGAAACTGAGGACAAGTCCTCAATTCCGCCCTGTCCGAATGGAAAATCAGATGAGGGCTTTTACAGGATAAAGCCGCCAATTCTGACACGCACCTGGCCCAGGCCAGGGCCAACAGCATGACCACTTTCCATGTGAGATATTTTAACTCCACATATTTAAGTGGTTCAAACCAATGTGACTTTTGGAACCCAAAAACTACATTTAGATCCCAAGGTGCCACTGGAGGCACAAAAGGAGGCTGTATATACAGTACCCCTTTCACAACGTCTGAACTTCAGGGACTGAAGCTAGTTCTTTTTGGAAGAAAATTGACAGGGCCGAAATTTGAACCTTAATGGACCTCCATTTCAGGCCCATAGACACTCCTGTTTGCAGGAAATGTAGGAATCGACCTAGTTGAAAATTCCTCCATCGGGGCCTTACTGGCCTCGCACCACGCAACATATTTTCGCCAAATGCGGTGATAATGTTTTGCGGTTATATCTTTCCTGGCTTTGATCAGGATAGGGATGACTTCATCCGGAATGCCTTTTTCCTTCAGGATCCGGCGTTCAACCGCCCTGCCGTTAAACGCAGCCGCGGTAAGTCTTGGAACAGACAGGGTCCTTGCTAGAGCAGGTCCCTTCTTAGAGGTAGAGGCCACGGATCCACCGTGAGCATCTCTTGAAGTTCCGGTTACCAAGTCCTTCTTGGCCAATCCGGAGCCACGAATATAGTGCTTACTCCTCTCCATCTTATAATTCTCAGTACCTTGGTTATGAGAGGCAGAGGAGGGAACACATACACTGACTGGTACACCCACTGTGTTACCAGAGCGTCTACAGCTATTGCCTGAGAGTCCCTTGACCTGGCGCAATACTTGTCGAGTTTTATAAACATGTGGAAGACTTTTGGGTGAAGTCCCCACTCTCCCGGGGGGAGGTTGTCCACTCCCGGAATGAATACTGCTGACAGTGATATCACATGATTTTCCGCCCAGCGAAGAATCCTTGCAGCTTCTGCCATTGCCCTTCTGCTTCTTGTGTCACCCTGTCTGTTTACGTGGGTGACTGCCGTGATGTTGTCCGAATGGATCAACTCCGGGTGACCTTGAAGCAGAGGTCTTGCTGAGCTTAGAGCATTGTAAATGGCCCTTAGCTTCAGGATATTTAGGTGAAGTGATGTCTCCAGGCTTGACCATAAGCTCTGGAAATTCCTTCCCTGTGTGACTGCTCCCCAGCCTCGCAGGCTGGCATCCGTGGTCACCAGGACCCAGTCCTGAATGTGCGGCCCTCTAGAAGATGAGCACTCTGCAACCACCACAGGAGAGACACCCTTGTGCTTGGTGACAGGGTTATCCGCTGATGCATCTGAAGATGCGACCCGGACCATTTGTCCAGCAGGTCCCACTGGAAAGTTCTTGCGTGGAATCTGCCGCATGGGATTGCTTCATAGGAAGCCACCATTTTTCCCAGACCCATCTCATTGATGTACTGAGACTTGGCTCGGTTATAGGAGGTTTACGACTAGCTCGGATAACTCCCTGACTTTCTCCTCCGGGAGAAACACCTTTTTCTGAACTGTGTCCAGGATCATCCCTAGGAACAGAAGACGAGTCGTCGGAATCAGCTGCGATTTTGGAATATTGAGAATCCAATCGTGCTGCCGCAACACTACCTGAGATAGTGCTACACCGACCTCCAACTGTTCCCTGGATCTTACCCTTATCAGGGAATCGTCCAAGTAAGGGATAACTAAAATTCCCTTCCTTCGAAGGAGTATCATCATTTCGGCCATTACCTTGGTAAAGACCCGGGGTGCCGTGGACCATCCATACGGCAGCGTCTGAAACTGATAGTGACAGTTCTGTACCATAAACCTGAGGTACCCTTGGTGAGAAGGGTAAATTTGAACATGAAGGTAAGCATCCTTGATGTCCCGAGACATCATGTAGTCCTCTTCTTCCAGGTTCGCAATCACTGCTCTGAGTGACTCAATCTTGAATTTGAACCTCTGTATGTAAGTGTTCAAAGATTTTAGATTTAGAATCTGTCTCACCGAGCCGTCCGGCTTCGGTACCACAACAGTGTGGAATAATACCCCGTTCCCTGTTGCAGGAGGGGTACCTTGATTATCACCTGCTGGGAATACAGCTTGTGAATGTCTTCCAAAACGGTCTCCCTGTCAGAAGGAGACATCGGTAAAGCCGACTTTAGGAAACGGCGAGGGGAAGACGTCTCGAATTCCAATTTGTACCCCTGAGATATCACCTGAAGGATCCAGGGGTCTACTTGCGAGTGAGCCCACTGCGCGCTGAAATTCATTGAGACGGGCCCCCACCGTGCCTGATTCTGCTTGTAAAGCCCCAGCGTCATACTGAGGGCTTGGCAGAGGCGGGAGAGGGTTTCTGTTCCTGGGAACTGGCTGATTTCTGCAGCCTTTTTCCTCTCCCTCTGTCACGGGGCAGAAATGAGGAACCTTTTGCCCGCTTGCCCACGAAAAGACTGCGCCTGATAATACGGCGTCTTCTCATGTTGAGAGGCGACCTGGGGTACAAACGTGGATTTCCCAGCTGTTGCCGTGGCCACCAGGTCTGAAAGACCGACCCCAAATAACTCCTCCCCTTAATAAGGCAATACTTCCAAATGCCGTTTGGAATCCGCATCACCTGACCACTGTCGTGTCCATAACCCTCTACTGGTAGAAATGGACAACGCACTTAGACTTGATGCCAGTCGGCAAATATTCCGCTGTGCATCACGCATATATAGAAATGCATCTTTTAAATGCTCTATAGGCAATAATATACTGTCCCTATCTAGGGTATCAATATTTTCAGTCAGGGAATCCGACCACGCCAACCCAGCACTGCACATCCAGGCTGAGGCGATTGCTGGTCGCAGTATAACACCAGTATGTGTGTAAATACCTTTTAGGATGCCCTCCTGCTTTCTATCAGCAGGATCCTTAAGGGCGGCCATCTCAGGAGAGGGTAGAGCCCTTGTTCTTACAAGCGTGTGAGCGCTTTATCCACCCTAGGGGGTGTTTCCCAACGCACCCTAACCTCTGGCGGGAAAGGATATAATGCCAATAACATTTTAGAAATTATCAGTTGTTATCGGGGGAAAACCACGCATCATCACACACCTCATTTAATTTCTCAGATTCAGGAAAACTACAGGTAGTTTTTCCTTACCGAACATAATACCCCTTTTTGGTGGTACTCGTTTTATCAGAAATGTGTAAAACATTTTTCATTGCCTCAATCATGTAACGTGTGGCCCTACTGGAAGTCACATTTGTCTCTTCACCGTCGACACTGGAGTCAGTATCCGTGTCGGCGTCTATATCTGCCATCTGAGGTAACGGGCGCTTTAGAGCCCCTGACGGCCTATGAGACGTCTGGACAGGCACAAGCTGAGTAGCCGGCTGTCTCATGTCAACCACTGTCTTTTATACAGAGCTGACACTGTTACGTAATTCCTTCCAACAGTTCATCCACTCAGGTGTCGACCCCCTAGGGGGTGACATCACTATTACAGGCAATCTGCTCCGTCTCCACATCATTTTTCTCCTCATACATGTCGACACAAACGTACCGACATACAGCACACACACAGGGAATGCTCTGATAGAGGACAGGACCCCACTAGCCCTTTGGGGAGACAGAGGGAGAGTTTGTCAGCACACACCAGAGCGCTATATATATATACAGGGATAACCTTATATAAGTGTTTTTCCCCTTATAGCTGCTGTATCTTTAATACTGCAAGTAATTAGTGCCCCCCCTCTCTTTTTTAACCCTTTCTGTAGTGTAGTGACTGCAGGGGAGAGCCAGGGAGCTTCCCTCCAACGGAGCTGTGAGGGAAAATGGCGCCAGTGTGCTGAGGAGATAGGCTCCGCCCCCTTATCGGCGGCCTTATCTCCCGTTTTTCTATGTATTTTGGCAGGGGTTAAATTCATCCATATAGCCCAGGAGCTATATGTGATGCATTTTTTGCCATCCAAGGTGTTTTATTGCGTCTCAGGGCGCCCCCCCCCAGCGCCCTGCACCCTCAGTGACCGGAGTGTGAAGTGTGCTGAGAGCAATGGCGCACAGCTGCAGTGCTGTGCGCTACCTTGTTTAAGACAGGACGTCTTCTGCCGCCGATTTTCCGGACCTCTTCTGTCTTCTGGCTCTGTAAGGGGGCCGGCGGCGCGGCTCTGGGACCCATCCATGGCTGGGCCTGTGACCGTCCCTCTGGAGCTAATGTCCAGTAGCCTAAGAAGCCCAATCCACTCTGCACGCAGGTGAGTTCGCTTCTTCTCCCCTTAGTCCCTCGATGCAGTGAGCCTGTTGCCAGCAGGTCTCACTGAAAATAAAAAACCTAAAACTAAACTTTTCACTAAGCAGCTCAGGAGAGCCACCTAGTGTGCACCCTTCTCGTTCGGGCACAAAAATCTAACTGAGGCTTGGAGGAGGGTCATAGGGGGAGGAGCCAGTGCACACCAGGTAGTCCTAAAGCTTTTACTTTTGTGCCCAGTCTCCTGCGGAGCCGCTATTCCCCATGGTCCTTACGGAGTCCCCAGCATCCACTTAGGACGTTAGAGAAACACAAATCGGACAAACTCGAATTCTTAGTAAATATTGGCCAATCTCTCAGAATAACAGCAGTTGGAATTAGGCAGGGGGATAGAGGGAGATATATACTCTCTATGTGTGTGCCCCCTAGCTCACTGGTAATCTATTTCCCTGTGCTCCTACGGCCTCCAAAAGGCCATATAAACAGGGATCCAGCAGTGGAAAGTCTTTGAGGTAAGTATCAAGATGGCGCTTGCTGTTCTCCTTGATGCTGTAACGAAGAGGCAGTAACACTGTTACTGTTACTAGGGAGCCCGCACTGCATAGACTTACAAGCTCAGAGCCCGCTCTGCTGTGACTCCGCCCCCTCGGGACCTGACTGTAAAACCCACTGCCCAATGATCACCCCTCAGCGCTGCTTTATGATAATAAACTAGCGCCAGCACCGCAGCAGCTGGCGCTAGTTTATTATGGGCTCAGCCTGATGGCAGTATCCTTACACAAGAGCGGTGAATGGAGGGGGGTTGTGGCAGCCGTGGGCACAGCACTGCACTTTAATTACTGACCACCAGCAAGCCTCAGGTGTGCAGCAGTGGGGTATGAAGGAACGTGGCAGAGCTTCTCCAACAAGCACTGACATTTCAAGCCTGCAATGTAGGGCATCAGAGACACAGACCCCACTTCTCAGCAAGTGGCGAAGGGCTCTTCTGAGGCAGGGTTGAAGAAATTACATATATATGAAGACTGGAGCCCAGCCTAACGTGACCAGCTCCCTCCCATAGTTTCTAAAAACTATGGGCTGATGGGGGATAGAGAGGGAGGAGCTACACAGTCTTCAGTTTCTTGCCAGCTCCCGATAGCCACCCATCCATACCCCTGTGTGTATGGCCCCCAGTATCCCCTAGTGGATGACAGAGAAAATGCTGATACTCTAGGCTGCCATGATTCAGGATAGCTTGGGAAACACTGTCTGAAAGGCTTGTTTACAGTTGCTATATTAAGTATTCACAGCTTCAGCTGATTTTTATTTTTCGCTTTATTCGCTTGTAATTAAACATTTGTTTGTTTTCTATCATTTTTTTTTCTACATAAAGGAAATCCCAAAATGCACAAAGCACTATTAAGAAACTTTAAAAAGGAATTTTTGCAAGTTGCTAGAGGGCCAAGGTATAGATTAAGAAGCCAGAAAGAGGGATCAGGGGGTGGCTGCTCGCCCACTATTGATTTGGGGATAGATATCACCTGGTTCCAGAAGGAGCAAAGGAGACTGCAGACCCACCAAATATGCAATGGGGACTCCACCTCCATGTTACAGCGCCAGCATCGATCCGGAACCCCAGGAAACATCTTAGCAAGATAAGGAGACAGCTGTACCAACCTGACAGATCCTTGAACTGTGTTTCAATGACAGATTAACTTGCAGAGCTAAGAAATGTATTTAATTACCATTCCCCAAATCCAGCTGTAAATCCTGATCCCAGTCTCTAGCATACATGTTCTCAATCAGAAGTTTGTATCTCCTTGAGAGAGAATGTGCTGGGCACATAGAGGCAAGGCACGTGTGTCAAAGGGGGTCAAAGGTCTGGTACAGGCCACACGGAGCACCCCTCCATGTACAAAATGCCTCAATTGTAAAAATTGCAAATCTCAGGAGGCAGGCAGGTTCCACTTGGTCTGCAGAACAGAGAAGGCAGGAAGAAACCCCCCCCAGCCAACCAGCTGGCCAGCTTGCCGCACCTCATATTGGACCCATATAGTAAGAAAATAGTAAAATAAATAAAGGACTATGTAAATCATAAAATAAATAGTAACCTGTAATGAACGTATCCACTTATATTTCACTCAAAGTTACATATTATGGACATAATGTCAGAAAGTCATTCAAATGAGGACACGTCTTTTGTTACAGTCTGTTAGTATTTTCTGCAGTTAGACAGATGGTGCAAATTGCAAAGTCCATAGTAAAGGGTCAGTATAGTAGATGTAACAAGTGATATAAACAGCAAAACCTGCATGCGCGTACAGTGCCGTGAGCAGCGAAAGACACTCATACCTTACCTATCAAGCTCAGCGCTGGTGTTCTTTTTGTATTTATCTTGATTAGAATTATGTATGTGGCAGACCCGCATATCTAGTGGAGACAGATTCTATGATCTTAAAAGACCAAGATTTAATTTACAACCCTCAGTTTTGGACAAAAATAAGAATTTACTCACCGGTAATTCTATTTCTCGTAGTCCGTAGTGGATGCTGGGAACTCCGTAAGGACCATGGGGAATAGACGGGCTCCGCAGGAGACTGGGCACTCTAAAAGAAAGATTAGGTACTATCTGGTGTGCACTGGCTCCTCCCTCTATGCCCCTCCTCCAGACCTCAGTTAAGGAAACTGTGCCCGGAAGAGCTGACACAACAAGGAAAGGATTTGGAATCCAGGGTAAGACTCATACCAGCCACACCAATCACACCGTACAACTTGTGATAACCATACCCAGTTAACAGTATGAACAACAACTGAGCCTCAGTAACAGATGGCTCATAACAATAACCCTTTAGTTAAGCCATAACTATATACATGTATTGCAGAGTCCGCACTTGGGACGGGCGCCCAGCATCCACTACGGACTACGAGAAATAGAATTACCGGTGAGTAAATTCTTATTTTCTCTGACGTCCTAGTGGATGCTGGGAACTCCGTAAGGACCATGGGGATTATACCAAAGCTCCCAAACGGGCGGGAGAGTGCGGATGACTCTGCAGCACCGCATGAGCAACTCAAGGTCCTCCTCAGCCAGGGTATCAAACTTGTAGAACTTAGCAAACTTGTTTGACCCCGATCAAGTAGCAGCTCGGCAAAGCTGTAAAGCCGAGACCCCTCGGGCAGCCGCCCAAGAAGAGCCCACCTTCCTTGTGGAATGGGCTTTCACCATTTTGGATGCGGCAATCCAGCCGCAGAGTGAACCAGCTGAATCGTGCTATAGATCCAGCGAACAATAGTCTGCTTCGAAGCAGGAGCGCCAACCTTGTTGGCTGCATACAGAATAAACAGCGAGTCAGACTTTCTGACTCCCGCCTTTCTGGAAACATAAATTTTCAAAGCCCGGACTACGTCCAGCAACTTGGAATCCTCCAAGTCCCTAGTAGCCGCAGGCACCACAATAGGCTGGTTCAAATGAAACGATGATACCACCCTAGGAAGAAATTGGGGACGAGTCCTCAATTCTGCCCTGTCCATATGGAAGATCAGATAAGGGTTTTTACATGACAAAACCGCCAATACTGACCCACGCCTAGCCGAAGCTAAGGCCAATAGCATGACCACTTTCCACGTGAGATATTTTAGCTCCATGGTCTTAAGTGGCTCAAACCAGTGGGATTTCAGGAAATCCAACACAACGTTAAGATCCCAAGGTGCCACCGGTGGCACAAAAGGAGGCTGAATATGCAGCACCCCCGGAACAACGTCTGAACTTCAGGCAGTGAAGCCAGTTCATTTTTAGAGAAAATGTATAGGGCCAAAATCTTGACCTTTATGGATCCTAATTTTAGGCCCATAGTCACTCCTGACTGTAGGAAGTGCAGGAATCGACCCCGATGGAATTCCTCTGTAGAGCCTTCCCGGCCTCACACCAAGCAACCTATTTTCGCCATATACAGTGAAAAAGTCTTGCTGTCACGTCTTTCCTAGCCTTTATCAGCGCAGGAATAACTGCATCCGGAATGCCCTTTTCCGCTAGGATCCGGCGTTCAACTGCCATGCCGTCAAATGCAGCCGCGGTAAATTTTGGAACAGACAGGGCCCCTGTTGCAACATGTCCTGTCTGAGAGGCAGAAGCCCTGAGTCCTCTGAGAGCATTTCCTGCAGCTCCGGGTACCGAGTCCTTCTTGGCCAATTCGGAGCAAAGAATATTGTTTTCACTCCTCCTTTTATTACAATTCTCAGCCCTTGGGTATGACAGGAAGAGGAGGGAATACAGAGACCGACTGGAACACCCACGGTGTTACTAGTGCGACCACAGCTATCACCTGAGGGTCCCTTGACCCGGCGTAAAACCTTTTTTAGCTTTTTATTGAGGTGGGACGCCATCTAGTCCACCTTAGGCAGTTCCCATCAATTTGCAAACTGCGTGAAGACTTCCTGATGAAGTCCCCACTTTCCCGGGTGGAGGTCGTGCCTGCTGAGGAAGTCTGCTTCCCAGATGTCCACTCCCGGAACGAACACTGCTGACAGTGCGCTTACTTGATTCTCCGCCCAGCGAAGAATTCTGGTGGCTTCTACCCTCGCCACCCTGCTCCTTGTGCCGCCTTGGCGGTTTACATGAACCCCTGCGGTCTGACTGGATCAGAACCGGTTGGTCGCGAAGCAGGATCTCCGCTTGACTTAGGGCGTTGTATATGGCCCTTAGTTCCAGGATATTGATGTGAAGGCTAGTCAGTTGACTTGACCACAGACCTTGGAAATTTGTTCCCTGTGTAACTGCCCCCCACCCTCGGAGGCTTGCATCCGTGGTCACCAGGATCCAGTCCTGAATGCCGAATCTGCGGCCCTCAAGAAAGTGAGCACTCTGCAGCCACCACAGGAGAGACACCCTGGCCCTGGGGGATAGGGTGATTAACCGATGCATCTGAAGAGGTGATCCGGACCACTTGTCCAGCAAGTCCCATTGGAAGGTCCTCACATGGACCCTGCCTAAGGGGATGGCCTCGTATGATGCCACCATCCTTCCCAGGACTCGAGTGCAGTGATGCACTGACACCTGTTTTGGTTTTAATAGATTCCTGACCAGTGTCATGAGCTCCTGAGCTCTCTCTATCAGGAGATAACCCTTTTCTGGTCTGTGTCTAGGATCGTGCCTAGGAGAGGCAGATGAGCTGTAGGAACCAACTGCGACTTTGGAATATATAGAATCCAGCCGTGTTGCAGTTACACTTCCAGAGAAAGTGATACGCTGTTCAGCAACTGCTCTCTTGATCTCGCTTTTATGAGGAGATCGTCCAAGTACGTGATAATAGTGACACCTTGCTTCCGCAGGAGCACAATCATATCCGCCATTACCATGGTGAATATTCTCGGGGCCGTGGAGAGACCAAACGGCAACATCTGAAATTGGTAATGACAATCCCGTACCGCAATTCTGAGGTACGCCTAATGAGGTGGATAAATGGGGACCTGAAGGTATGCATCCCTTATGTCCCGATTCACAATAAAGTCTCCCCCTTTTTAGGCTTGCACTGACCGCTCTTAGCGATTCCATCTTGAACTTGAACCTTCACAGGTATATGTTCAGGGATTTTTAATTCAATATGGGTCTGACCGAACCGTCTGGTTTCGGGATTACAACATGGTCTAATAATAACACCCTCTTGTTGAAGGAGGGGACCCTTGACCACCACCTGTTAAAGATACAATTTGTGAATTGCAGATAACACTGGCT